>NC_058409.1:36407404-36516953 GCF_002201575.2 Neomonachus schauinslandi | reverse complement strand
GTAGTGAAAAGAAGGGCCATATGCACCCCAATGTTCATAGCAGCAATGTCCGCAATAGCCAAACTGTGGAAAGAGCCAAGATGCCCTTCAACAGATGAATGGATAAAGAAGATGTGGTCCATATATACAATGGAATATTACTCAGCCATCAGAAAAGATGAACACCCAACTTTTACATCAACATGGATGGGACTGGAGGAGATTATGCTAAGTGAAATAAGTCAAGCAGAGAAAGTCAATTATCATATGGTTTCACTTATTTGTGGAACATAAGGAATAGCATGGAGGACATTAGGAGAAGGAAGGGAAAAATGGGCAGGGGGAATTGGAGGGAGAGATGAACCATGAGAGACTATGGACCTGAGAAACAAACAGGGTTTTAGAGGGGAGGGGGGAGGGGGGATTGGTTAGCCCAGTGATGGGTATTAAGGAGGGCACGTACTGCATGGAGCACTGGGTGTTATACGAAAACAATGGATCATGGATCACTACATCAAAAACTAATGATGTATTGTATGGTGACTAACATAACATAATAAAATTAAAAACTACAAAAAAAAAAGAAAGAAAGAAAAAATAAAACAAACAAAACCCAGTAATCCAGTAGAAAAGTGGGTAATAGACTTGGAGTTAATTCACCAAAGATGATATCCACAAAATTAATAAACATAAAAAATGGGCTCTACTTAGTCATCAGGGAAATGTAAATAATACTATACAGCCAAAAAAATGAATGATGTTAGGACTGACACTAACAAGTGCTGGCAAAGATATGGCACAACTGGAACTCTCATAAACTGCTGGTGAGAGTATAAATCTATTCCTGTGACAAAACAGTGTGGTGCTATCTACTACCAGTGGAGGTATTCATGCCCTATGACCCAGTAACATTCTCCACTTCTAAGTATATACCCAACAAAAGCATGCACACGTACACAAAGTGACAAGGTCACTGCAACACTGTGTGTAAATGCTATACTTAGAAAACAGAAATGACCACCTACAGAACAAAACAATATGTTCCTCTTGCAAAAATGGACTACTATCAACAAAAATGAATGAACTACAACTTAGGACAAAACATGGATCCATTTTACAAATATGAGGTTGAGTATTAAAAAAAAAACAGACAAAAGAATAACTGCTTCAGGATTACAACTATATAAAATTCACAAACAGGCAAAACTAAACTATAATGTTTAGAATGCCTACTTAAGTGGTAAAACTATGGAGAAAAAACAAGAAAATTATTACTGTAAAATTAAGGATAGTGGTTATGTTTAGGAGAAAGAAGGGGGTTTGAGCAGGAGGAGACATTCAGAGGGCTTCTGGGAAGCTGGCACAAAACCAATTTACCATTTTAAAGAGTTTCCCTTCATAACAACTCATTAAGTTCTACTTTTGACCTATTCAATTTTCAATGCATTATATTTCCCCTTTTTTTTTTAATTTGGGGGAAAATAGCCATGACTGCAAATCAAGAGACCTGAAGGGCATCCCTGAGTCACAGCACAGGACAATATGTTTATAACGGTGAGCATGAATTATCATGAAAATATCAAGTTAATTTTGTATTTACTGCTGAACAAGACAAGAAACAATAAAGATAAGTTACAGAGACCATAGCACCTATAGCTGAAAGGGAGAGCCAGTGCACAATCTAGGAGTTGGGCATTGATTCAAATTCTCTCCTTGCCTTTCAGACTTTTTCCTCATTCTCCCATCTTCCATGACCTTTTTCTTAACAGTCCCCCAAAAGAATAGCCACTAGTTGGTGTCCAGCTTCTCAGGAGGAATAACCATTTGATCAAGAAACTGGGGGTAGGTCTTCGACGTTGGCCACAGTAACTTCTTTCAAGACACTTCTCTCCAAAGGCAAGTGAAACAAAAGCAAAATGAACTTTTGGGACTTCATCAAGATAAAAAGCTTCTGCACAGCAAAGGAAACTGTGAACAAAACTAAGAGGCAGCCCATGGAATGGGAGAAGATATTTGCAAATGACATTACAGATAAAGGGCTGATATCCAAGATCTATAAAGAACTTCTCAAACTCAACACTCAAAAAACTAATAACCCAGTCAAAAAACGGGCAGAAGACATGAACAGACACTTCTCAAAAAAAGACATACAAATGGCTAACAGACACATGAAAAAAATGCTCAACATCACTAGCCATCAGGGAAATACAAATCAAAACCACACTGAGATACCACCTTACACCAGTTAGAATGGCAAAAATTAACAGGAAATAATAAATGTTGGCAAGGATGTGGAAAGAGGGGAACCCTCTTACACTGTTGGTGGGAATGCAAGCTGGTGCAACCAGTCTGGAAAACAGTATGGAGGTTCCTCAAGATGTAAAGAATAGAGCTACCCTACAACCCAGCAATTGCACGGCTAGGTATTTACCCCAAAGATACAGATGTAGTGCACCCCAATGTTCATAGCAGCAATGTCCACAATAGCCAAACCGTGGAAGGAGCTGAGATGCCCTTCAGCAGATAAATGGATACAGAAGATGTGGTACATACACACACTGGAATATTATTCAGCCATCAGAAAAGAATACCCACCATTTGCATCGACATGGATGGAACTGGAGGGGATTATGTTAAGTGAAGTAAGTCAAGCAGAGAAAGACAATTATCATATGGTTTCACTCATATGTGGAACATAAGCAATACCATAGGGGAAGGGAGGGAAATCCAAAGGGGGAGAAATCAGAGAGGGAGATGAACCATGAGAGACTATGGATCCTGAGAAACAATCTGGGGGTTTCAGAGGGGAGGAGGGTGGGGGGCGGGGTAACAGGGTGATGGGTATTAAGGAGGGCAAGTGCTTTGATGAGCACCGGGTGTTATACTTAACTAATGAATCACTGAACACTACATCAAAAACTAATATAATAAAAAAGAAAGAAAGAAAGAAAGAAACTGGGGGTAGAGACATCACATTCCCAGGTTTCTGGGTACATTACTGAAACATTTCCATCCAATATTTGCAATTAACTCATTAAAAAGGAAAATACACTAAATAAGGTATTATTAGTGAATCCAGCATTTGTTTTCACTACCTAGAATTGTGCTGTCCTTCTTATAAAATCTTGAGATGTTTCTTATGGTAGACCACTCTTTCCCAACACGAGGCCATGTACCTCAAATAAAGCCAACCTCAGTCTGAGTTCCAAGAATGGAGCATGGGACCTGGACCGAGCCAATAAATGCCGTCACAGTTCATAGAGAACCTAAAGTAGGCCAATCAGGGTCAGCAAGGCTCAGCTCTGAGGCTTTGTTTGACCAATCAGGGAATTGGATATGCTCTTTCTTGATGAATATGAACAAAAAAGGATAAGGGAAAGGAGCAGTAACAGCCATCTTGCCAGCATTTGAAGCCTGAGAATGGTAGAATCCAGTATATCAAAGTGGTTTAGAGAACAAGTCAGCCAACTCCTCCTGTATTAAGTATTTTAGGCTTTGCAGGCTGTATGGTCTCTTGTAACTACTCAACTCTGCCACTATAGTGTGAAAGCATCTATTGATAATAAAGGAGTGTGTCCATGTCCCCCCAAAAAACTTTATTTACAAAAATGGATGGACGTCGGATTTGGCCCATGGGCCACGGTTTGCCAGACCCTGGTTTAGAGCATGGGCTCTAGAAACATCACACAGACTCAGATCTTGACTCTATGACTTGCAGAGTCCTGAACAAGTTAATATCTCCATGTCCCCCTCTCTTCGTCTATAAATGGCAATAATGCTATTGCCTACCTCATACACTCATTATGAGGATTACATGTGGTAAAAGTGAAGTGCTTAAAACAGTGCTTGGCACACTGAAGGGCTGCATGTGTTAGCTGCTGTCACCATTATCATCATGAGTATTGTCAACGGTGCCGAGAGAGAAACCCAGGCTTGTGTCATTTCAGCACAAGATCAAAAAGGACCCAAAGCCCTTAGCCTAGGCTACTCAGTTACATGAGGTAATAAATGCTCTTTCTTGCTTAAAACAGTGTGAGCTGAATTTCTGTGATTACTGAAGTTACTCCATCTGACTAAAAGTAAAATCAGGGTAAGGGTAATAATTACCAAACACCCATGATGTAAAACTCAGTCACTTCTGTGCCCATTACAGACATTACCAATCCAACACAGCTTTCCTTCTCACTAAGCCAGACAGGACCTTAGACATGGCTATGGACTTAATTGTGTTCCCTGACCCCAAATTCCTATGCTGAAGCCATACGCCTCCAGTCTGATGCTATTTGGAAAATGGAGCCTTTGAAAAGTAATTAAGGCTAACTGAGATCGTGAGTGTGGGGCCCTCATGATAAGATTAGTGCCTTTATAAGAAGAGACATCAAAGAGCTGGTTTCCTCTCTTCCTTCTACCTGCACACACTAAAAGAAGGCCACATGAAGACACAAGGTGGCCATCTGCAAACCTACGAGGAGCCCCCACAAACATTGACCTTGCTGGCACACTGATCTTGGACTTCCAGTCTCCAGCAGGCTGAGAAATAAATGCCTGTTAAATCAGCCAGTGTGGTACTTTGTTATTATAGCCTGGGCTAA
This sequence comes from Neomonachus schauinslandi, assembly GCF_002201575.2. Classification (NCBI taxonomy): domain Eukaryota; kingdom Metazoa; phylum Chordata; class Mammalia; order Carnivora; family Phocidae; genus Neomonachus; species Neomonachus schauinslandi. The sequence continues at coordinate 36,512,382 of NC_058409.1, read as the reverse complement.
TTAAGACAGACATGTTTTCTCCCCAAAACAGGACCTAAGCAGTTTCTATCAATCAATCTCTTTCAGCATGTGAAAAGACACCTTTTTTTTCATGTTATGTTAGTCACCATACAGTACATCATTAGTTTTTGATGTAGTGATCCATGATTCACTGTTTGCATATAACACCCAGAAATGACACATCTTTATTCCTGCCTCAGGTTGTGAATTTTAGGGCTGGGATCTCAAGTCAGACCAATGAGCTTTGTTTTTTTTTTTTTTTTTTTTTTTTTTTTTAAGATTTTATTTATTTGACAGAGAGAGACACAGCGAGAGAGGGAACACGAGCAGGGGGAGTGGGGGAGGGAGAAGCAGGCTTCCCGCGGAGCCGGGAGCCCGATGCGGGGCTCGATCCCAGGACCCTGGGATCCTGACCTGAGCCGAAGGCAGGCGCCTAACGACTGAGCCACCCAGGCGCCCCCCAATGAGCTTTGTATAACTCCTCTTAGTGTATGCTTGTGATAAAAAAAATTTGCCAAAGAGCTGTAAATTTTTAGATGCATGGTCCCCATTTCCAAGTTCTCACTTATGACTTTTTACTCCATTTTAAATCCATAAACTTTAAACTATTTGCAGAAAAACTTGAAATCTTCCTACATTCTGTTTTTCTTTACCAAGTACCTTCCCTCTTAGAAGGTTCAAATAGTGCTGTTTCCAAGAATGAGGTCAGCAAAGGCTGCTAAAGAACAAGTTTCTCCTCTACCCCAGGAAGTGATAGTTAATAGACTTCAAAATGTACACTGTCACTGATGAATGTAATGTCCTTAATCTACAGTGGAAAACAACAATGGCATAATTAATTTGATTTGTTTTACATGCATAGAAAGAGGGCCTTTTGTATTCAGAATGCAAATGAGCCAAGAACCTGGATACTTTCTTTTCTTCTTTAAAATTTAATTAGCTTATTGTTAGCAATATTCCATATTTCACAAATTCTTAACTCACATGGTATGAATACCATTACTACCTCCCCGAAAAATTATTCTGATGCATTCCTTCTTCTCAAATAAATGGTACCATTTGTTTGTGAGGGGGAAAAAAATTCCCTAGTAATTTCACAGCTATCTGTGAACTGTGTAGGGCAGTGGTCCTCCAAGGTGAGCATGCATCAGAATCTGGAGGGCTCATTAAAACCCAGATTTGTGGGCCCACCCCAGCAGAGGTTCTTTTTCAGTAGGTCTGGGGTGGGCCCTCAGAATCTCCATCTCTAACTACCCTAGTTCTCTAACTAGTGATGCTGGTGCTGTTACTTTAGGGACCACACTTTGGTTAATAGCAGAGCTCCTGCTCTAGACCAGTAGTTCTCAGTCAGGTATACAGAAACTTATTTTCAGTAGCCTCTGCTTTACACCACTCAAATTTGCTCTTTTCACCGTGTCTGTAGTTATTTTCCTATTGCTCCTGGCTGCAAATAAGAAAACCCTAACTCTAATGGCTTAAGCAATACTGAAAACTTATTATACCACGTATCAAAAGAATCTGGAAATAAGAGGATTCCAGGAATGGTTACTTTGGCAGCTCTGAGACACCATCAAGGACAAAAGCACTTTCCAGTATATCAGTCTGACATGCTCAGTACACCCTCTTGCTCTTAGGCTAACTCTCTTAAGCTCACTTAGCATGAGATCACATCCAATCAAAAACACATCTAGCAGCAAAACTGGGGAGCCTTCTTGAGGGCCTCTTTTGGTCACTAAGGAAACCCAGCAGATTCCTTAGCCCATTCTCCCTGGCCAAAATTGTGTCACATTCTCATTCCTAAATCAGACACTGGATAGAGGATTGGAAATGCCATGATGACTTACATCAGAGGTCAACAAATTTTTTTCTGTAAAGGGCCAGATAACAAATATTCTAAGTTTTGTGGGCTCCATCACAACCATTCAGCTATGCCTCTGGAGTGCAAAGTAGCCATAGACAAAACATAAACCCATGGACAATTCATCCCAGTAAATTTTATTTACAAAAACAAGCGTCATACTGGATTTGACTAGTTTAAAACAGTAGCTAGAATATAAAGGAACTACCCCTAGAACCCTGCCAAACAGTAGGGGAGCTGCTGGAACTCTCTCTGGGTCTGAGGGCTGGCAAGGAGTACAGTTTATATTCCCCCTCTACCTTGACAGTACAGATAAGAGCAGGGCCTGGGTCTGCCACTTCCGTGAGCCCTGGCCCTTAGCCCATACCAGCCCAAACCTTCCCACTAAGGTGGCCCAAGTGCAGTGCACATAGGGACACCCCTGGTCAGTGCTCAGTACAACTCCAGTAGTCTCACCTAGTTACACAGGTACAAAGAACCCCAACACTCCAGTACTGTACCACTTTGGCTCCAGCTGCCTCGTAAGGGTGCTCCCTGTATGGAGCTCCTCAGGTCCCCTCCAGCCAGCACTTCACCCCACTCCAGCTGCCCAGACAGGATGCTCCCTGTGTGGAGTACCCCAAGACACCTTGGCCTGCACCAGTCTCAGGTCCAGCCACCACACAAGGAAACACCCTGCACTGAACACCCAGAAATATCCCAGATTGCAACCACTTTAACATCAGCTGTCTAGCCAGGCCACCCATTTCAAGGAGAATCCTGCATTGCCCTAGCCCATTCCCATTTCAGCTCCAGCTATCTCACTGAAGCAACCCTAGCACAGTCTGCTCTGGGATGCCAAGCCCATACCAGCTATAGCTCTAGCCAGCCAGCCAAAGTCACCAGGCATACACAGTCCACACAGGGGATGACTATACATAAGACCACCCCTTCAAGATTAGGACAGGTAGCTGTTCTGCCTAATACATAGAAATAAACACAGAAGGTCAAGCAAAATAAGGAGACAGAGGAATATGCTCCAAATGAAAGAACAAGACCTCAGAAAAATCATTCAGTGAAACAAAGATAAGCAATATGCCTGATAAAGAGTTTTAAGTAATGGTCAAAAAGATGCTCACCAAACCAGACAGAAGAGTAGATGGACTAAGTGAGAACTTCAACAAAGGGATAGAAAAGTAAAAAAGAATCCATAAAAGTTGAAAAATACAGTAAATGAAATGAAAAGTATACCACAGGGAATTAACAGTAGATTAGAGGATCCAGAAGAACCTATCAGCAAACTGGAAGACAGGGTAATGGAAAGCACCCAAGCTGAGTAGCAAAAAGAAAAAAGAATTTTAAAAATGAGGATAGGGGCACCTGGATGGCTTAGTCAGTAGAGCATGTGACTCTTGGTGGTCATGAGTTCAAGCCCCACATTGGACATAGAGACTACTTTAAAAATTAAATTAAAAAATTTATATATATAAAGGAGGATAGGTTAAGGGATCCCTTATACAACATCAAACAAACATTCCCATTATAGGGGATCTAGAAGGAGATAAGAGAGATAAAGGGGAAGAAAAAAGTTTTGAAAAAATAATATCCAGAAACTTCCCTACCCTGAGGAAGGAAACAGACATCCAGGTTCAGCAAGCACATAGAGTTCCAAATAAAATGAACACAAGAAGGCCCACAACACAATGCAGAACAACTAAATGTCAAAGATTAAAGATAAAGAATTGTAAAAACAGCAAGAAAGAAGCAAATGGTTCTATACAGGAGAAACCCCAAGTCTATCAGCTTATTTTTCAGAAGAAAGTTTGCAGGCTAGAAGGGAGTGGTGTAGAAAGGAAAAAACCTATAACCAAGAATACTCTATCCAGCAAGGTTATCACTTAAAAATGAAGGACAAATAGTTTCCCAGATAAACAAAAGTTTAAAAAGTTTATACCACTAAACCAGCTTTATAAGAAATGTTAAAGGGACTTCTTTAAGTGGAAACTTAATATAGACTGGTATATACTTAGAATGTTATATAGGAACCTTATGGTAACTACAAACCCAAAGCCTATAATAGATACACAAAAAATAAAGAGAAAGGAAACCAAGCATAACACCAAAACAAAGTCAATCACAAGGCAAGAGATCAAGTAGAAAGGAACAGAGAAGAACTACAAAACAACCAGAAAACAATTAACAAAATGTGGTAAGGAAATAGCTATTAATAATTACTTTAAATGTAAATGATCTAAATGTTCCTATCAAAAGACATAGGGTGGTGAAATGGATTTAAAAAAAGAAAAAGAAAAGATCCATCTGTATGCTGCTCCAAGACTGACTTCAGACCTAAAGATACAAGCAAACTGAAAGTGCCAAGATGGAAAAAGTTATTTTATGCAAATGGAAGTGAAAAAAAAAGCTGGGGTAGCATACTTATATCAGAAAAAATAGCCCTTATTTTTTCTTTTAAGATTTTTTATTTATTTATTTGACAGAGAGAGAGACAGCGAGAAAGGGAACACAGGCAGAGGGAGTGGAAGAGGGAGAAGCAGGCTTCCTGCTGAGCAGAGAGCTGATGCCAGGCTGGATGTCCTGACCTGAGCTGAAGGCAGACGCTTAATGACTGAGCCACCCAGGAGCCCCAGAAAAAATAGCCTTTAAAACAAAGACTGTAACAAGCAACAAAGAAGGGCATTACATAATGATAAAAGGATCAATCCAAACACAGGCAGCAACCTCTTCGACCTCAGCCGCAGCAACTTCTTCCTAGAAACATCGCCAAAGGCAAGGGAAGCAAGGGCAAAATGAACTATTGGGACTTCATCAAGATAAAAAGCTTTTGCACAGCAAAGGAAACAGTCCACAAAACCAAAAGACAACCGACAGAATGGGAGAAGATATTTGCAAATGACATACCAGATAAAGGGCTAGTATCCAAAACCTATAAAGAACTTATCAAACTCAACACCCAAAGAACAAATAAACACCCAAGAAATGGGCAAAGACATGAACAGACATTTCTGCAAAGAAGACATCCAAATGGCCAACAGCCACGTGAAAAAGTGCTCAACATTGCTCGGCATCAGGGAAATCTAAATCAAAACCTCAATGAGATACCACCTCACACCAGTCAGAATGGCTAAAATTAACAGGTCAGGAAATGACAAATATTGGTGAGGATGCAGAGAAAGGGGAACCCTCTTACACTTTTGGTGGGAATGCAAGCTGGTGCAGCCACTCTGGAAAACAGTATGGAGGTTCCTCAAAAAGTTGAAAATAGAGCTACCCTACGACCCAGCAATTGCACTACTGGGTATTTACCCCAAAGATACAAATGTAGTGATCCGAAGGGGTACGTGCACCCCAATGTTTATAGCAGCAATGTCCACAATAGCCAAACGGTGGAAAGAGCCAAAATGTCCATCAACAGATGAATGGATAAAGAAGATGTGGTATATATATACAATGGAATATTATGCAGCCATCAAAAAAAAAAAAAAACCTGAAATCTTGCCATTTGCAACTACATGGATGGAACTAGAGGGTATTATGCTGAGTGAAATAAGTCAATCAGAGAATGAGACGTATTATATGATCTCACTGATATCAGGAATTTGAGAAAGAAGACAGAGGACCATAGGGGAAGGGAGGAAAAAATGAAACACGATGAAACCAGAGAGGGAGACAAACCATAAGAGACTCTTTTTTTTTTTTTAAGATTTTATTTATTTATTTGAGAGAGAGAGAGAGAGAGAAACAGCATGAGAGGGGATAGGGTCAGAGGGAGAAGCAGGCTCCCCGCCGAGCCGGGAGCCCGATGTGGGACTCGATCCCAGGACTCCAGGATCATGATCTGAGCCGAAGGCAGTCGCTTAACCAACTGAGCCACCCAGGCACCCACCATAAGAGACTCTTAATCTCAGGAAACAAACTGAGGGTTGCTGGAGTGGTGGGGGGTGGGAGGGATGGGGTGGCTGGGTGATGGACATTGGGGAGGGTATGTGCTATGGTGAGCGCTGTGAATTGTGTAAGACTGATGAATCACAGACCTGTACCTCAGAAAAAATAATACATTATATGTTAAAAAAAAAAAAAAGGAAGATAGTAGGAAGGAAAAATGAAGGGGGTGGAATCTGAGGGGGAGACAAACCATGAGAGATCTATGGACTCTGAGAAACAAACTGAGGGTTAGAGGAGAGGGGGGTGGGGGGTGCGGGGATGGGTTAGCCTGGTGATGGGTATTAAGGAGGGCATGTATTGCATGGAGCACTGGGTGTTATACGCAAACAATGAATCATGGAACACTACATCTAAAACTAATGATGTAATGTATGGTGACTAACATAACATAATAAAATAAAATTAAAAAAAAAAGAAGGATCAATCCAACAAGAGGACCTAACAATTGTAAATATGTATGCACCCAAAAGAGGAGCACCTAAATAAAGGAAATATCAAGAGACTTTATGTCTCTTGATATTTCAGTGTATTTCTTCAGTCAGGAGAAACTGACACTAATACAATAATAGTAGGGATTCTAACATTCCACTTACATCAACGGTGAGGTCATTCAGGCAGAAAATCAATAAGGAAATACTGTCTCTAAATGACACATTAGACCAGATGGACTTAAGAGATATGTACAGAACATTTCACTCAAAAACAACAAAATACACATTCTTTTCAAGTGTACATAGAACATTCTAAAGGATAGGTCACAAATCAGACCACAAAACAAGTCCCAAATTTAAGAAGATTGAAATCACATTATGCACCTTTTCCAACCACAGCAGTATAAAATTAGAAATCAATCACAAAATCATAACTGGAAAAAAATACCAACAAATGGAGTCTAAACCTACCAACAACCAGTGGTCAACAAAGAAATAAAAGAGAAAACCAAAAAAATACATACAGACAAATGAATATAAAAACACAAGTACTCGGGGCGCCTGGGTGGCTCAGTTGGTTAAGCGACTGCCTTCGGCTCAGGTCATGATCCTGGAGTCCCAGGATCGAGTCCCGCATCGGGCTCCCTGCTCGGCAGGGAGTCTGCTTCTCCCTCTGACCCTACCCCCTCTCCTGCTCTCTCTCTTTCTCTCTCTCAAATAAATAAATAAAATCTTTAAAAAAAAAAAAAAAAACACAAGTACTCAAAATACTTGAGACACAGTGAAAGTAGTTCTAAAGTGGAAATTAATAGCAATGCAGCCCTACCTCAAGAAACAAGAAAAAGCTCAAATAAACAATTTAACCTTACACCTAAAGGAACTAGAGAAAGAAGAACAAAGTTTAAGGTTAGTAGAAAAAAGGAATCATGAAGATCAGAATAGAAGTAAATGACATAAAGACTAAAAAGACAATAGAAAAGATGAATGAAAGCAAGAACTGGTTCTTTGAAAACAAAACCAAATTCAACAAGCCATTATCCAGCCCCATCAAGAAAAAAAGAGAGAAACCCCTATAAATAAAATCAGAAACAAAGTAGAAGTAGTAGCAACCAAAACCATAGAAATACAAAGGACTATAACAGACTACTATGAAAAAGTATATGTCAAAAAACTGGACAACCTAGAAAAAATGGATAAATTCCTAAAAACATCAAATCATCCAAATGTGAATCAGGAAGAAATAGAAAATCTGAACAGACCAATTATTAGTAATAAAATTGACTTAGTAATTTAAAAACTCCCACCAAACAGAAGTCCAGGACCAGATGCATTCACAGGTGAAGTCTACCGGGCATTTAAAGAAGAGTTAATACATATTCTCCTCTAACTATTCCAAAAAACTAACAAAACAAAAACAAAAAAGAAGAAAAAAAGAAAAGCTTTCAAATATATTCTACCAAGCCAGCATTACGCTGATACCAAACCAAAGACACTACCAAAAAAGAAAACTATAGGCCAATATCCCTGATGAACATAGATGCAAATGTCATCAACAAAATATTAGCAAACCACATTACCAATGCATTAAAAGGATCTTTCACCATTCATTATCAAGTGGGATTTATTACAGGGATGCAGGAATGTTTCAACATTTGCAAATCAATCAACATGATATATCACATTAACAGAACAAAGAATAAATGAAAAAAGTAGAAGTATACACACACACACACACACACACTGATTATTATTCAGCCATTAAAAAGAATGAAATCTTTGCATTCACAATAACATGGATGGAGCTAGAGAGTATAATGCTAAGTGAAATACATCAGTTAGAGAAAGATAAATGCCATATGACTTCACTCATATGTGGAATTTACAAAACAACACAAATGAACAAGGGAAAAAAAATAAAAGAGAGAGAGATAAGCTAAGAAATAGACTCTTCACTACTGAGAACAAACTGAGGGTTACCAGAGAGGAGGTTATGGGGTGGGTGGTGGGGGATGAGTGAAATGGGTGGTGGGGATTAAGGAGTGCACTTGCTGTGATGAGCACAGAATTGTTCAATTCCTATACTGTACACCTGAAATATATAACACTGTATGTTAACTATACTGGAATGAAAATAAATGAAAATAAAATTTTAAAAAATCTTCCTTTCAACAACTTTTAATTTAATGTTACAAAATCTGATTTAAATCGAAGGTACTTTCATTTTGCCAGATTCAGCTTTCACATTCTGTAATAGTGGCATGTCAAGAGATGTGCAGCAGAACGAGATATATTAAAAAAGCAGTTTACATACCCAATTTAATATTATTTTCTCATAAAATAAAAAATTGAGAAGAGTTACATTTATAATTCAGTGCGCTAATATTTTAAGAGCATAAGTTACCCATTCCATTATAGTTTTCTAAATGATTATTTTGCTGCTACCCAAGGTTGCTGTGAAAATAAAGGAGAAGAGATGAGAACAATGAGAATCTCAATTAAAACTTAAAATATTGAACTGACAAATGCCTATCTGCAAAAGAGAAGTATTATTCCTCTTCTGATTGGTATTGTAATAAAATTTTCTGTGTCCTAAATTAATTAATTTAATTAAATAAACAAAAAATAAATGTATATTTAAAAATGTAATATTGTCCTAAGTCTCTTAAGATTTTACTTATTTATTTTAAAGAGAGAGAGAACACAAGCAGGGGCAGGCAGAGGGAGAGGGAGAAGTAGACTCCCCGCTGAACAAGGAGCCCAATGCAGGCCCAAAGGGGGACTCGATCCCAGGACCCCAGGCTGATAACCTGAGCCAAAGGCAGACACTTAACCGACTGAGCCACCCAGGCGCCCCTGTCTTAAGTCTCTCAAACCAAAGTCTTTGTGTAGACCAGTTCCACAAAGAGGACAAAGATGGAAAAGAGGGGCATCAATTATAACCAGGGCCTATGTCCATACAAATTCATACACTTACACCCTTTTCTCAGGTAAATTAAGGAAGGACACTGACAAATTCATTTACGACTTACTCTAGGCCTCTGCCCTTACTCTAGTAACTCCCCTTACTCTAGGCCAAATGGTTTTTGAAGTTATCACCCATGCTGGAAAAATATGGACTTTTGACTGACCAAATGCCAAATGGACATTTCACAAAACAGAAATTTAATCTACACACACACACACACCTGAAATTTAGAGACTTAGTGCCAGGAAGTTATATGCTGAAAAAATACTGGGCTATAGAAATAGGAGTAGGCTGGCAGGAAGCGTAAACATGATGGAAACACTCCCCTCCCTACAAAGACCTTGGTGAGAAGAATCAGGAAGGAGCTTATGACTTTTCTCCTCTGGTACTCACATTCAAACACACTTTTCGGAGTCCCTTATGATATGTTTTCAGGAGAAAAAGACCTAAGTAGTGCTGGAAACTGTCCTTTAGGACACACTGTCAGGTGTTCGCTCAGCTCACCCCTTCACTGTGTTCCCACCCACAAGGACACTCCCCTGGCTGCCATGTTTTCATCTGTGCCCCCACCTAGTGGCCACAGCCACACAGACCAGGGTACCATGGCAAGACCTTTAAGAAAAGCCTGACCCACACTTGGAGGCCCTGAGATGACAGTTCACTTGGTCTGGTTTCTTGCAGCAGGTTGCGGACTTGCTTGCTGAGGAGAGGCACTCTGTAGTTGCCACGTGAGTGACAACCATGCCTGCCCGCCCAGCTATGTGGTAGCAGTCTGGCAGGAATCAAGAACAGAAATGCAGAGTAAGTAAACACTTAGGAACCCTCAGAGCATTTTGACAGAGTAACTTTATGACTATGGAATCTAATAATAAACATGAGGACTCCTTTTTTTCATTTTGGTGTAATTCATTTTTTTTTTCTGTGTTTCAGCACATACAATTTGAGAAACACTGCATTTCAATGAGACAGAAGCAGATCAGCAAAGGTACATGCCAGGGTCCTTGGTTCCAGTCCACTCCTGAGGCCTGATAATATCCATGCCCTTAGGGTCCCAAAAACACTCCTGAATCCTTATAATGAGCATGTTGGTTTTTTTCTTTTTTTTTTTTTTAAAGATTTTATTTATTTATTTGAGACAGAGAGAAGGAGAGACAGAGAGCATGAGAGGGAGGAGGGTCAGAGGGAGAAGCAGACTCCCTGCCGAGCAGGGAGCCCGATGCGGGACTCGATCCCGGGACTCCAGGATCATGACCTGAGCTGAAGGCAGTCGCTTAACCAACTGAGCCACCCAGGCGCCCCGGTTTTTTTCTTTAACCGAAGCTTGCTCAGGCAATTTTATGGGCCTTGAAAATAGTCCTAATGAATACATTCACATGAGTTTCTGAAGAGGCAAAAACCCCTACTGGTCTTCGTCTTAGTTTCCTCAGAAGTTCTCCTAACCCAAGATGTCATCAGAATAATCCAAAGCAAGTGTCACCTTTTTGCTCTCATCCTTGGCTGGACCCTTCACTCTAAAATAAAATCATTCTTTATGTGGGGCTCACGGAGAAGAGACAGAAGGGAAGTGACTGAAATGGGTGAGAGTGAGTCAGTTAGTATGCATGGAGAGCCTGCAGTCTGCACTTACTGAGCTCACCCATACGAGCGAGTACACCAGGGATCACACATACAGATCCCCACCAGATGCAGCTTGCACCACAGTGGGAAGAGAGAGACACTCAACAATTAAATCAATCAACAAACAAGGTAGTTTTAGAGAGCAAAAGTCAAGGAGGGAAATTGTACGCAACAAAGGAAACATACCAGCCACTCCAAACTACAGGCTAAGGCAAGGAAAAAGGTGAGCCAGAGAAAAGAGACAGATTCTTATAATAAATATCACTTACTAAATGCTAACTCTGTGTCAGACCTGCAAAATATTTTAAGTATCCTCATAACATCCCTAGGAGATGCCATCGTTATCCCTATTTTACAGATGGGAAAGAAAATTCAAAGGTATTCCCTCAGTTGCCCAAGATAACAGCTGGTAAGACAAGAAGACATGAATCTTAAAAATCCTACCTCAAAACCCATACTCTTAACCACCCATGGAGAACAAAAAAGTGAGCCTCAACGCCACGCATATTTTCTTGGTTACTCACAACAGTCAGGCTCAGCCATTCTCACTTCTTGGCAAAAAGAACCGTGAAATCCCTTCAAATACACATTCCCTTCTGAAAATCAAATGCCAGGGCCTCCTGCTCAGTGAGGCTGGTCTGCATTGGTTAGGGGAAACCAACAGTAGCCAAGGGCTTTGGGTCACATAAAAGCTATTTTTGCAGGAAGCACCTCACCAAATGGAACACAAAGAAGATTGGATCTTATGACATTATTTCCTCGAGCAATGACAGGGAATGGCTTTAAAATGTCTCATAAAATCCTGTCAAAAGTACAAATGGCACTGACCTTCAACAAGTCGAACAACACTGAGTGAGTCACTGAGTATCTGCGCTGGCTTGCCAACAGCCAGAGGAGCCTGGGGCTCAGATCCTTGTTTACAGGTACTAACCAATCCATCACAACCCTCTATTTGAGCCGCGCCCTCCTTCTCTCTAGGGCAAACCTTTCTCTCCCTCCCTCTCCTTCTCTTGATAAGTTAGTGCCCCTGTTTTCTAATAACTGTCTCAGATGACTGAAATCATCCATCTTTCTGGACCTTCCAGGTAGGCAGATTCTGAATTTAGACCTCCATAACCAGCTCTAGGCTGTTTGCTTCACATCCAAGCAATGAACAAAGACGAATGCAAGAGCACTGGGTACCAGGAGATATCAGATACATTTATAGACTGGTGGCTCTCATGCAATTTAAAAAAATAAAACTTCCATTCCAACCCCACTATTGTAGAATTCACAGCAGTCTAAGATGATTTTTATTAACTTTACCTACATGCTACCTATAAAATCAAAGTACACTAAAGCAATTAATATTGTCAAGTACTTTAGTAGCTTTCAGCAAACATACCATGTGCTGTTCATCTAAGAGCTAGAGTTGACCAGATATAACTGATAAAAATATTGAGTGCTCAATAAACCTCAGTTATGTATCAGATCCCATCAGACTAAGGATCACCACAACTCTATCGTAAAGGTAGTATTATCCCCACATTAAAAGGATAAAATAAAATTGAGGCTTCAAAGTTAAGTATGTTTTCCAAGGGTTAAAAAAAAAAGAAGAGGAAGCATGATTCAAATTTGAACCCAGCACCTTCAACCTCAATCCTTGGCTAGTGTGTCCAGGTACCTATTTTGTGAAACTATTAGCAACAGCTACTTGGAAGAAATCAAATATTTTCAAAACCACTTCAAAATCCACAGCAGACTTGTCTTCTCCTAGCCTGGAACAGAAGGAAAGTTTCCCTGTGGTTAATAGGCTTTGCCAGCCATGGAATGTTCCAAGCCATATCTCACAATTCCCTCACAGAGCTCTGAAGTTCCTCTTAACAGTAACCACATCTTTTGTCTGTTATTCATTCTGATCAGCATCTCCATAGAGAGGATGGGATATCAGAAATTGATGGCCTAATAGGCCTAAGTCCCACCATAGCCACCAGCTGAGGAAGAACCTCCTTGTAATTCCCAATGGTCATTTCTTCCCTCAGTGGTCCTGGGCCAGATGAGGCCCACCCTCAATGCAATCTTTGTACCAGGTTGGCCCCAGGGTCCCTGGGGCTGTAGAGTTCACTGGCACCTCAGCCTCTGAGCCTTTCTGCTTTCTCCACAAACATCCCTTTCCCTGGGATGCACAGGCCATGCCATGGCCCCACATTTTAAAGATAATTCTTCAAGTACGGTGTTCTAGCCCCTGTAGGAAAAACTCCAGGTTTTACTGATTAGGAGATACAGGGCCTCTGGTCAGGTTAAGTAAAGTCAAATTTTGGTATCTCAGGAAAAATGACACTGACCAAAGGATCTGTTCATCTCATGGATTCACTAGTGGACCAAAAACTGGAAGCTGAACAAACTCCTGAAAATAAAGCCTATGCAAATCTCCTTTACACACTCTTTTACATACTCAATCACACACTCCTTTACTCTCTGTCACATACTCCCTCTTCCTCCCATTGGTCATGTTATCAAGCACAGGCCAGAGGCAACTATGAATCTGTCAAACCACCAAGCAGATCCCAGGAGAATGGATCACCAGGCAGGGGTGCGGCAGAGAGGGTCCTAAGTAGGGTGGAGCCTTAAATGACATGATCTCTAAGGTCCCTTACATTATACAAGTTCTCAGTATTTGTTAGATGTTTTGCTAAAAACCCTTTGATATGCTCTCAAATACTTCCAAACACATAAACACATGAGCAAGTCCCCAGGCACACACACAGCAAGCCATATCACCTACTGTCTTAGAGCTTTGAGCCTGGAGTTGGATAATCCCCACTTCTGCCACTTTACAGGTTGTGTGACCTTGAGCAAATCACTTAACCTCTCTGAGACTGCCCTCATCTGTCAAGTGGAAATATAATGGAACCTGAATCCTGGAGTTGTTGGGAGACTGAGGGAGAATAGTATACATTATGAACTTCAACACAGGAAGAACCTAATACACCATAGTTACTGATAAGGCTGGTCTCCTTGTAGTCCCCAGACCTGCCATATTCCTTTCTAAATCTAAGTCTTTACCCAAATTATTCTCTTCTGAAAATTACATTGACATCCCTCATTATTTTCCCAGTATTACTATACTACAAAGCCCAGTGCAAACAGGGATCATGTAGACCTAGGGAAAGAAATCTAACTCTAGTATATTCCTTGATTTTATCAAAACCTAAAATCTACATTCGCTTTGACCCATAAATTTTACTTTCATGAACATACCTGGATACATGATGACATATGATTGAGGATATTAAAAACAGTACTGTTTTTAGTAGCTAAGGACTAGAAACAACCTAAGTGTTCATCAAAAGGGAACTGGAAGGTAATTTATGATACTTGCATACAATGCATATTCTCTGAATTTTAAATAGGTGGAGCAACTCTACCTGTGTGGATAACCAGCAGTCAAACAAGAAGTGGTGGGAAAAATGAGTAATAATAAATGTAGTATAGTAATGCTTAGGTTTTAAAAAGAGAAGAAGAAATCCTACATATATATGCTTTTATATGTTTATAATACCTCTGAGGCTAGCTACCTCTAGGAGAAAAAAACTGGGATACTGGGGTCCAAGAGAAGACGTTAATTTATTTTTTTACTGAATACCTATTTGTAGTATTTAAATTTTTACCATGTATTAGTTTTTCGGGTTTAAGGTTATTAGAAATAATTCTTTAGTTCAAGCATCTCCTTCTCAATGCAACAGTCCCAGTAAACCCTCAGACCCTGGTGGTCTCTCCTTCTCTAAGCCTCTAGAGCCTTGCATGTGCCCTGATCTGCTCTCCTGAGGCCTTGACCAACCACCTGTGGATCACAGTCATGCCAACTGGATGACTGCTTGTAAAAGCCTAACACAAAATTACAATGTCATAGGGAAAATACTACAACATAAGTCCATGAATTTTTAAGTGTGCTTTCTGGAAAACTGGAAAGCTGAAAAGCCTTTGGATTAATCTAAGGTCCTTATATTTAAATTTTGTGTGCTCAAGCTCAAATACTTGACAGTCTCTCTAAGACTTTATGAAGCAAAAGTAAATGGTGCTTCTAAAGCTATCAGTTCCCTCTACCTTCCTTAATGGAACATTAGCTTCAAGGGCATTGGGATGAGCCCCTCTCACCTGCTCTCATTACTGACTCACAATATATCCGTGCACTGAGAAGAGAGTCACTAAATCTTAACACAGTAAGATGCATAGGAGTTCAAGCCTGAAATCTGAAAAACGAAGTATTTCCCCCACACCAAGACCTCTCTTGGTGGTAAAGTAATGAGAAAGAACAAGGAGCCTTTCCTGGGATATCCGCCTCTTTCGCACTGCCACCCTGTGAAACAGAAACTCCAAGGGAATTTATCGGAGAGCACAAGTAAGTAACACCCAATCTGCCAGATCATTATTACCAAACAGGTTTTTTTGTTTGTTTCTCAAATTACTCCATGAGTTTTGTTTTTAAAAAAGGAAATTCCATTTTTTTATCCTATTTCCAGAGGTTTTGTCTTAGTTGTCAGCTCCATCCAAACTTCCCCTTACCTCCCAACCACACACTGATTTAGAGGACAAAGTTCTCCAGGACCAGGGCAAGGAGAGGACAGGAAGGCTGCAGGATGAAGCTCAATTCATTTAGATCTGAAGTTCACCAATCAACCTTGTCAACCTTAAAAATAAAACAGCCAGTAATTTTATTAGCAAAATGAGTTTATTTGGCAGCAGAGGAATTGCAGTTTGAGACGTGGAAGCTATGGTGAAACCACAGGCAAGTCTGAAGAGACAAAGAGAGGTTTTATTTGGTTTTAGGAGGATATTGGGGAGTGATGGCTTTAACAAAAGTGTTTGGAGATGAACAAGAGTTGGAGGTGGTGGTGGTTTCTCATTGGCTGCAAGCAGTGGTTAGTGTATAGTTACTGGGGCGGGGAGGGATCTGCCTTCTTTTTTCTTAAAAGCCGGAGATGAAATTCCTAAGTGAAAAATGTTCTTCCTTGTCAACTTAGGAATTACCTTCCCTCCTCCTGCTAGTTATGGAGACTACAAGGAGTGGTAAGTACATCAGAGCTCCCCATTCAGGGCTTGCTGGCTCCATTTTAAACAAGGTTTCTGGTATTTTCACAACCTACATGGGCAGATGGTGCTTCCTCATTTGTAAAAATTTCTGGATTCCCAATGGATTCCTTTTCCTAAAAGTCCCTGCTGTTCAGAGCTTGATGAGAGATATCATGTCCCAGGTAAGTACAGGCTTGAAGTCAGGGGGAACCCAGGTGCTACTGAGGAAGGGGAGGAAAGATCCTCCAACACTAACTGCCTTTCTGCTCCAGCCTTTGGTCAGGAGAGGTTGCTGACATGTCTCCTTCTAGAAAATGTCTCAGGAAACCAAACCTGTTTCAAATATGGCTTCCTTTAGCTAAACTAGTGTCTCTAAGAATGTTCCAGGGAACGCATATTCTACAGGGTAGAATGGCCATGGACTAAAGATTCTTTAGTCAAAGCCATGAGAAATCCTGTAATAAACAAGGACTTGCAGATTTCTTTATTGTAAGACTCAAAGCCTTTATTATACAGTTTATGAATCTATAAGAAGGGAATCTCATATGCAGTATGTCTTGCTTACTGGACCAGGAAGTCTCTGAGCAGATCTTAGCATGGCTCCCATCACTCAAAACACCCTCTGAGAAGTATTCAGCCTCAAGAAATAGAAGGGACTTTTCAAATGTGTCTGTCTAGCTACATCAAGGGACTGGGGAAAATGTTCCCTAAAGTCCTTGTCATTTCTGATTCTATGGCCACCTGAACGTGGCAAAATATCAGAACCCACCATTTGATGTTTTATTTTAATGGGTCCAAGACTTTTTTATTTAAGTCAATAAAAACAGTAAGAACAACAGAGCAGTAACAAGCTAATTTACTTGTTATTGAGCATGAATCTGCCAGGTCCTATACAAGGTCTTCTAAAATCTTCCTCTGTGCCCCAGGAAGGGGGTTTCCTGTTTTACAGATAGGGAAAGTGAACTTTCAAGATATGAAGATACAACCAAATGGTGGCAGAGCAAAGACAGCCTAGAGCACCTAACCACATGTGTTATACAGAACCAGGACTGTGTTAAAGGAAACACAGTCCCTTGAAAAAGTCCTGGGGGCAAAGAGGAGGGGGTGCTCTTCCAAGGAGCTATAGTACCATGGACACTAGCATAATAATGGCTTTGAAAACTCCTTCCACATTCCTATAGGGAAAAGCACAGATTTGGACACTTAGTACACAATGGATAAAAAGCTCTACATAATGTCACCTTTGTTTGAAAATATTCAGCCCTCAGAAAAGAGCAAATACAGAGAGAAAAGGAGAAAGCCAAGGAGAAGGAACAAAGGGGACAGGAGATCAGGGCCTATACATACACACAACCAGTGAGAAAATTCCCTAGGCAGGAAAAGACTGATCCATTTTGTGAGCCAGTGTCGCCATTTTTTCCTATCTTTGGGGATAGCCACAACCTAAAACCTACAAAACACTTAGAAGCCATCCCCTCTCCCTTCTCCACCCTCGTCACATTCAGTCCATCAGTAGAGTCTCTCACTACACAGATGAGCCGGTACCAAATTCCAGGGCCACCAGAATAGCTTCTCAACCCATCCATGTCAGCTCGTCCAGGATTGGAGTAGAACCAGACCAGCTTCTCATCCCCTTGCTTTTCATGTCCCTTCCATGTAAACTAGGATGCCACTTCATCATGTCAGATAGCATGACTTTAACTCCAGGAAGGGGGCAAAGGAGGAAGGGGGTAATGGGGGAAGGAGAAAGGTCTATTTTTTAAAAATAAATAAAAGAAAACTAAGTAAATCAAGTAATTTTCAACTTCATATACAACCTAGAAATGTGCACTCCTCTAACACCAAGAGCTGAGAAACATGCAAATCATGCATCTTTAGGATCCTGGCTGTCCTGTGGCCTTCTAGGACTACTGTGGTGTACTCTGCTCCATCATTTGTCTCCTATATAATAAAAATGTCTTTTTAGTAGGAAGGAAGGGAGGGAGGGAGGGAGGGAGGGAGGAGAAGGAAGGAAGGAAGGAAGGAAGGGAGGGAGAGGAAGGAAGGAAGGAAGGGAGGGAGAGGAAGGAAGGAAGGACGGGAGGGAGGGACAGACGGAGGGACGGAGGAAGGAAGGGAGAAAGGGAGGGAGGGAGAGAGAAATGGCAGAGAAATTCTGGGGGATTCAGAATTATGTGAGTTAGGTTATCTAATTTACTCCTCACAACCACCCACTGGAGTTGGTATGATCCCTAAACTCACAAAATGAGGAAACAAAGGTTTAGAAAGTTTGAGTCCAGGCCTGGTGGCAGAATCTCTGCACTCCCACATTCTCTCTGTCCACTGCTCTATATGTTCGGTTGAGTCATATTTACCGGTAGCATTTGCCACCTTCTCAGACACCATTTTTGGTATCATCTAGGGGTAAAGCAAATGCTTCGTTGAGGAGCCAACAGAGGGAAAAATCTCATTTTTCAGACATATCAAAGTCTTGGTGATGTCAGAATTCAGAGTAAGCTTAAGAGGTTTATGTTTACAGACTTATCCAGTTCTTCTCCTGTTATGGGAAGGTGCTTTTTTGCTGGTGGGATTTAAGCTGGAGAAGAAATATCTCTAAAAGAAAGCCTAACCCTCCTGCATTCCAACAAGACCCCCCCCAGAGGAGCTGGCACTGAATTCCAGAGCTGCCAGAAACTATGCCGGGTAGGAATTTATAACCTGTAGTTTTCCTGGCTCCTCTTAATGTGATTTTTCCCTGCAATGATATCTCTGAGTGATGAATAATTGACATAATATTCAACATGTATGAAGATCGATGTGATCCTAAGGCCATCAATCTATCCATTTTAATGCTTCCTTTGCCCACATCCCTGATGGGCCCAGAGATGAATGGGGGAGGAGAGATCCTGCAAAGCCTGGGGGTGAAGGTGACAGAACAGGCTCAAATTACAGTGTTCCCAGGATTGTTTGGGGGTGGGGAGAAGAACTTGGACTCAGCAGCACCTGGTTAAGACTCCCTGGGGAGCCACTAGTCAGGCAGAGAGGCAGACCCCAGTGATGAATGGACTTCTCATGCCCTTATTTCTTAGCGTCTTTTCTCTTCCGAGTCAGAAGATGACTGGAAAAGAATACAAATGCAGAAATACACATGCACAGGCATGCTTATGCGCACAAGCGTGCGTGCACACAAACACACACAGAGGCTGGGCAAAATCCTGCTTAGGTTCAGAATCCCTGCTAGACTCTTCACTGTTTAGGTTAAACCACAGGATGAGTTTTGTCTTTGGAGTAAGAAAGATAAGGAGAATCTGTCAAATTTGGGAAACATGCCGTTTTCAACAAATCTTGCATGAATAGAAATACGTCTAAGCCTTCTTTTAATTCTCAGGAATCATGAGACCAATCCAAGAACAAGCATACGTTACACTATTAGGCAATTTATCAGCTTGCTTTTATGAATAGGATCCCATTTAACTTGTTTTACAGTAATAACAAAAAGCTTCTTAGCCTTTAGAAGACCAACACGTATAAAGACAAGATGCTGAGGTTACTATTACTATAATTATTCTGTTCCATAGACTTTATTTAACATTTCTAGTATCCCTATAAAACCCATTTTCCCCAGGGGCCAATGGAACTCCAAGCACGTTTCTAACTATCCTTGTGCCATTTGGCAATCATGATTTTGAACTTCTCATCTCAAGGTTATTAGATCAGTTATCTTTTAAAATAATCATGAATATTTTTTTTAAGATTTTATTTATTTACTTGAGAGAGAGAATGAGATAGAGAGCATGAGAGGGGGGAGGGTCAGAGGGAGAAGCAGACTCCCTGCCGAGCAGGGAGCCCGATGCGGACTCGATCCCGGGACTCCAGGATCATGACCTGAGCCAGAGGCAGTCGCTCAACCGACTGAGCCACCCAGGTGCCCCTGTTCTTATCTATTTTTTTTTTGATTTTGATTTATTTATTTGAGAGAGAGAGGATGAGACAGAGAGAGAGAGCATGAGAGGGGGGAGGGTCAGAGGGAGAAGCAGACTCCCTGCCGAGCAGGGAGCCCGATGCGGGACTCGATCCCGGGACTCCAGGATCATGACCTGAGCCGAAGGCAGTCACTTAACCGACTGAGCCACCCAGGCGCCCCAATAATCATGAATATTATATTCATCTAATACAATCCCAAAATATTAAGAATCTCAGTCATTGGGGCAGAATTGACAGATAATAAATGATCTCTTATTCACACCAACATTGTGCTTCATTCATTACCTCATATAATCCTCACAACAACCCAGAAAGTACATTGTTATCCCTACTTTATAGATTTAAAAAAAGGGAGGCTAACAAAGTATCAATTATCATGCACTAAGTAAGTAGCAGAACAGAGTTTGGATCTCACTCTCTTGTCCTCTGTCATTCTGACATCAAGCTCATGCCCTTAACAACTATATTATTGCATATAATTTCTAAGTAGCCAAACACAAATGCATTATTTCAAAGGAAATGATGGAAGGAAATCATTTGTAAGCTTATACCTTCTAATCTGTGCCCCCAAAAGTTGCCATCAGCTTTTTTATTTATGATAGTTCCTAAAGTAATAAAAATGATAGGCCTGGTGCTAACAATCCCAAGGGATAGACAACAACAGAACCCAGTCTTCCTTTATTCCCCAGCCAAGTCAGAGCTGACTGGTTGCTTCAAGAAATTTGGACCCATTAGCTTTAGGTAGTCTGTGAACCCCATCAACTTACCTGTACCTACATGGATTTTTCTGGGATAAAAGTCCACAGCCTTGACCAGTTTCTCAGAGGGTTCTATACACTAGACACAGACAGTATTCAGATCCTGAACCAAGAAAAGATACCTAGAATTTCATCTTCCTCACAATGAAGGAGGTACCTACCAACAAAGCAACATTTTAAGGAATTAAAAAAGAAGTTATACGAAAGGTGCCGTGATTTTTAACTTAGTAATAACTGCATATCTGTATTGATGTAAACAATATAGCTCTTCCTGAATCCCCTCAAGCAATGTTTGAGATTTAGCCTAGTTCATCAAGATTCTTCTGCATCACTTTTGGCCTTGGGCAGTCTTGTTGGCATTGAAGCAACACCAGTTTTCCCTAACCCAGTTATATTCTTGACCTCTTTGTTACTACTTTAGGAGTAGGAGTAAAATTTCAAAGTAAATCAAAGTATATTGTTAAGTGGGAAAAGCATATCCATCACCCAGCCACCCCATCCCTCCCACCCCTCACCACTCCAGCAACCTTCATTTGTCTCTTTTAAGGAAGAAGAAAAGGAGGAAGACCAGGGAGCAGCTAGGGAAGATAGACATTTTCTTGTTTTTTGTATAGAACATCTCCTGAAGTTCACACACAAAAATGCTAACACTAGCCTCTCCCAAGGAAGACAAATGAAGAAGGACCTATTTTACTGTTTATTTTCAAAACTTGAATTTGAAATCATGTGTATGTGTAGCTTAAAAAGTACTTTCAAGGCAAATCAAAAAATAATAACATTTATCTTCATTTTCCATTCAGTTAAACTCACTTATATTTTTCTTTTTTTTTTTTTTAAGATTTTATTTATTTATTTGGCAGAGACACAGTGGGAGAGGGAACACAAGCTGGGGGAGTGGGAAAGAGAGAAGCAGACCTCCCACTGAGCGGGGAGCCTGACGTGGGGCTTGATCCCAGGGCCCCGGGATCATGATCCGAGCTGAAGGCAGACACCCAACGACTGAGCCACCCAGGCGCCCAATCACTTATATTTTTCTTAATTGAAATACATGCCACTGGAAGTTAAACAGCTTTTTACTAAAATCAATCAGAGGAAATCACATGAATCAGGCACATGAATTGTCACACCGACTTCTTTGAGCTTAAAAAACTATCAACTACTCCAAAGCATTTAGAAAGATCTGCCTTTAGGTGCAATGGGTGGCGATCTGTATGTACAATACCTTTTGTTTCAATGTTTCAGTATAGTGTGATCTTTTTGAAGACATTTTGACCAATAATGAGATATCTACATTTTTATATATATACATTGGAATATTACACAGCCATCAAAAAATGAAATCTTGCCATTTGCAACGACATGGCTGGAACTAGAGGGTATTATGCTAAGCAAAGTAAGTCAATCAGAGAAAAATAATTATCATATGATCTCACTGATATATGGAATTTAAGAAACAAGGCAGAGGCTCATCAGGGAAGAGAGGAAAAAATGAAACAAGATGAAACCAGAGAGGGAGACAAACCATAAGAGACTCTTAATCATAGGAAACAAACTAAAGGTTGCTGGAGGGGAGAAGGGGTGGAGGGATGGGGTAACTGGGTTATGGACATTGGGGAGGATATAGTTGTAATGAGCACTGGGTATTATATAAGACTGATGAATCACAGACCTGTATCCCTGAAACAAATAATACATTATATGTTAATTAATTGAATTTAAATTTTTAAAAAAGGAAAAAAAGTTATCCACATTTAATTTAAATCTACCTAAAATGGTGCTACCAAACAAATCTCTCAGGCAAGCTTACAACTGAACAGATTCCTTCTGTTTGAATTTGACGAGTCAGAGACAACCTCTGATCTCTCCTTACTCATTCTTCTGCCTGGTAAATCTCTTTCTTTTGATATTAACCCATAAAAGTATCTCAAATTCAGAACTGTTAAAATGGAGGTGAAGAGAAGAACACAACACACCCACCAGAATAACAAAATTTTAAAACATAGACAGTATCAAGTGTGGTCAAGGATACAGAGCAGCTGGAACCCTCACGTACATCCAGTGGGAATATAAAACAGTACCATCACTGTAAAAAACAGTTTTGTAGCTTCTAATGAAATTAAATAACACCCACGTACTGACCCAGAAATTTCACTCCTGAAATATTTCTAGGAGAAATGAGTGTATATGTTCACAAAACACATGTATATGAATGTCCATAGCATCACTATTCATAATAACCAAAGACAAGATGATTCAAATATCCACTAGCAAGAGAGTATATTAACTACAGTATATCTTGACAACAGAACACTTCTTAACAATAGAAAAGGACTTCTACATGCAACTATTTGAGTATCAAAAACATCATATTGAAGATATCAGTCACCAAAAAAAGAACTGTAAGGTGCCTGGGTGGCTCAGTTGGTTAAGCGACTGCCTTCAGCTCAGGTCATGATCCTGGAGTCCCGGGATCGAGTCCCACATCGGACTCCCTGCTCAGCGGGGAGTCTGCTTCTCCATCTCCCCCTCCCCCCTCTTGTGCGTGCTCTCTCTCTCTCTCATTCTCTCTCTCAAATAAATAAATAAAATCTTAAAAAAAAACAACTGTATACCATATATTTTTATTTATATGCAGTTCAAATCTAGACCAAAATATTCTCCAGTGATAGGTATCATAGTAGCAATTGCCTCTGGTGGGAAGGAGGGGGTGCCTGCAAAGGAAAACAGGCAAAGATCCTAAAGTGATGGAAAAGTCATGCATCTAAACCTGGGTGATGATTACTTAGATGTATGCATTTGTCAGAATTCATCAAGCTGTACATTTAAAATTTGTGCATTTTACTCTGAAAATTATTATTCAATAAAGTATTGCTAGCATTTAAAAATGCAAAAAAAAAATCTACTTTACAATCAAGAGAATATGTTATATAGTTTGTGAATACCTCATCCTCCCAAAATGAGACTGAGAGAGAGAGATCTGAGCAATCCTAAAAGCAATGAAATAGGAATTCAGTAAATGTAAATATCATCTGAGTTCAGAATTTACTTGACTCTGGCAATTTTCTTTCTTTTCTGTCTTTTGGAACAGCTGGACTGGATTAGTAGTTTTCTCTGGAGATCCTAATCTTTGAGAATCTGATTCACGTGATGACCCAAACTCTAGAAAAATAACTATACACAAACCACTTTGCATAGGATCACAGAGGGTCATACATGATCTTATGGCCATCTACAGATGCCAAGGGAGGCTAAAGAGAGATTCTTTTCTCACTTTTCAAAATTCAGAAGTTTCTTGTTAAAGCACTTATCTTCAAACCAAACCAATGGCCTCTAAAATGCAAATTGGTCCATTGAAGAATGGAAATACATATTAATTAAAAAAATAAGCATTTATGTTTTGCTAATATTTAACCTATATGGAACCAGTAAGAGATATACAATTTATAAATAAATACATATAAGCTAGTGTTTCCTGCTCAAAATTTTCATATAAAAAAATATGGGGCCACCTGAGTGGTACAGTTGGTTGAGCAGCCAACTCTTGATTTCTGCTCAGGTCATGATCTCCTGGTCATGGGATTGAGCCCCACTTTGATGTGCAGTGTCTGCCTAAGTTTCTCTCTCCTCTCCCTCTGCTCCTCACCACTAGGTTCGAACTCTCTCTAAAATAAATAAATCTTAAAAAAAAAAGTTTAAAAAAAATATGATCTAAAAGTATGGATCTCAGGGCACCTGGGTGGCTCAGTAAGTTAAGCATCTGCCTTTGGCTCAGGTCATGATCCCAGGGTCTGGGATTGAGCCCCATATTGACCTCTCTGCTCAACAGGGAGCCTGCTTCTCCCTCTCCCTCTCTGCCTGCCACTCCCCCGCATGTGCTTGCACTCTCTCTGTCAAATAAATAAACAAAATCTTTAAAAAATAATAAAAAATAAAAATAAAAGTATGGAACTCAATCTCCTGTTTTAGATCTTTGAATTTTTCAGACCTTTGAATTTCATGAATTGTACCCACCCAACCCCAAAATGGAGATCCACATATTTAGGGGATTTTTTGTTGTTGTTGTTGTTTTGCCTTTTTGTCTTAGTGGGGAAAAAAGAATAATACCTTACCTTTACTATCATTTTTTTTAGAAAGATAACAAGGGGCATCTTGCTGGCTCAATCAATAGAGCATGTGACTCTTGATCTCAGGATCATGAGTTTGAGCCACACGTTGGGTTTAGAGATTATTAAAAAAATAAAAAATAAAAAAAGATTAAAAAATATAACAAAGGTAGGAAGGACATAGTCTCTGTAAAAAACAAAACCAAAAAGAAAACTGAAACAAATTCAGCTTTATGAATAACAAGATATTCACTTGATACAGAGGAGCCTGAGAAGATGTCAAAATGGGAGGACCCTAAGCTCACCTCCTCCCATAGATACACCTAGATAACAGCCGCATGAGTGCAACTAACCAAGAAAACTACACAACTGCCAAACGGAGTCTCCATAGTTAACTGTAGAGAGAAGGCCACACTGAAAATGGTAGGAGAGGTAGAGGCTGTATAGGGAACCAAACTCCCAGCAAAACTAACCAAAAGTGGGAGGGACACCACAAGCACAGAGAAGAGAGAAGAGACCCCAACCAGGCACCCCAGACACAGGGGACCTGCACTGGGAAGATAAGTCCCCATAACATTTGGCTTTGAAAACCAGTGGGACTTAACTTCTTGAGTTTACACAACCAATGGAGTTTAATTCAAGGTACTTTAATTTTTTTATTATTTAAATTTCGTTAGTTAACATATAGTGCAATATTGGTTTCTGGGGTAAAGTCAGTGGCTCATCACTTACATACAACACCCAGTGCTCATCACAACTGCCCACTCGAATACCCATCACCCATCTAGCCCATCCCCCACCCACCTCCCTCCATCAACCCTCAGTTTGTTCTCTGTCATTAAGAGTCACTTATGTATGGCTTGTTTCCCTCTGTCCGTTTCTTCTTTTCCCCCTTCCCATATGCTCATCTGTTTTCTTTCTTAAATTCCACATACGTCCAGGTACTTTAAAAGTCAGCCGACTCAGCTCTGAGAGAGCCATAAGGAAATAGGAAACTGAGTCTTCACCCTTAAAAAAGGCAGCATAACAAACTACCCCACTAAGAGATCATAGAAGCAGCAGTGTGGAAAGCACCTGGAGTAGAAGGGAAAAATATTTACTAATCTCAGAACACGTGCAGGAGGGGCAAGGATCCTTAAGAAAACAAAAGAGTTGTCTGGTGCCATTTCTCCCCACCCCCATAACCTAGATAAGCTGACACCTGCAAAAACCAGCTGGAACACTCTCCACCTAGCTTGGTAAAGCTGCATCACACCCCTGTATTCTCCTGCGGATCCACCCCCTCTGGGCCCTCCAAAACAATGCCTCACATAACTCATTCTACAAGCAGACATGACAGCAACCAGTGCCCCAAAGTGACTCCTGCCCTGGGGAGAGGGGAAGATAACCACACACACCAACTCAACTGCAGCCCCAGCAGTGGGGTGGGGGCAGACATCTAGTCTGATGCAGGCCATACCCACCAAGAAAGCCTTTCAGGGGATAATGCAGGAGAGATCCCTGCAGTTCGGTGTGGTCACAGCCCCCACACATGGGCTAAGGGCAAGCACTTGGTCTGACCCAACTGTAAACCCAAGGAGGCCCCAGACTTTCCCCTTGAGAGCACAGGGATCAAACCCCAACCACAATAGGCAAAGAGTTATTGTGGATAATTAGACCAAAGAAAAATGTGGCTCAGCCACAAGAATAGGGTGCATGCAACACACATAGGAGACACCCCTTAAGTGCCTGGTTTTGGTGAGTGGGGGTCATTGTCCTACAGGACACTAAAAGCCCCCTTCTTCATAAGGCCACTACTTTCAAGATCAGGAGATATAGATGACATTTCTAACACAGAGAAACAAAAACAGAGTTAGACAAAATGAGGAGACTGAGGATTATGTCTCAAATGAAAGAACAGGACAAATCACAGCAAAAGAGCTAAACGAAATGAAGATAAGCAACATGCCTGATAGAGAATTCATGTAATAGTCATAATGATACCAACTGGTCTTGAGAAAAGAGTGGAGGATGACAGTGAGACCTTCAACCAAGAGATAGAAAATATAAAATAGAACCAATCAGAGATTAAGAACTCTAATTCTGAAATTAAAAATACACTAGAGGGAATCAAGAGTAGATTAAAGGAAGCAGAAAAAAACAATCAACAAGTTGGAAGATAGAGTAATAGAAAGCAACCAAGCTAAACAGCAGAAAGAAAAACAAATAATAAAAAATGAGAATAGGTTGGGACACCTGAGTGGCTCAGTTGGTTGAGCATCTGACTCTTGATTTCAGCTCAGGTCATGATCTCAGGGTCGCGGGATCAAGCTCCATGTCAGGCTCTGTACTCAGCATGGAGTGTGCTTGTCCCTCTCATTCTGTTCCTCTCCCCACTTGTGCTCTCTCTCTCTCTCTGTCTCAAATAAATAAAATCTTTTTTTTTTAAATGAGACTAGGTTAAAGGAATTCAGTGACATCATCAAGGGTAATAACATTCATATTATAGGGATCCCAGAAGAAGAGAGAAAAAAGGGGGCACAAATTTAATTTGAAAAAATAATAGCTGAAAATGCCCCTAATCTGAAGAAGGAAACAGACATCCAAATCCAGGAGGCACAGAGAGCGCTCAACAAAATCAACTCAAGAAGGACCACATGAAGACATGTAATAAATAAAATGGCAAAGAGTAGTGATAAATAGAGAATTTTAAAAGCTGCAAGAGAAAAAACAGTAACATGCGAGAGAAACCCTATAACGCTATCAGCTGGTTTTTCAGCAGAAACTTTGCAAGCCAGAAAGTAGTGTCATGATAAATTCAAATTGCCAAAATGAAAAAAAAAAAAAAGTGCAACCAAGAATACTCAAGTCAGCAAAGCAATCGTTCAGAGTAGAGAGGTAGAGTTCCCCACATACAAGTTAGAGTTCATCTCTACTAAACCATCCTTCCATGAAACATTAAAGTGAATTCTTTGAGTAGAAAAAAAAAAAAAGGCCAAAATCAGGAATAAGAAAATAAGGAAAGGAAAATATTGCACAGTTGAATACTAACATAATAAAAGATGGGGCACCTGGCTGGCTCAGTGAGTAGAACATGCAACACTTGATCTCTGGGTCCTGACTTCAAGCCCCACATTGGGCATAGAGCTCACTTTTAAAAATAAAAATAAAAAAGGATGTCAAGTATGACACCATATAGGTAAAACCTGGGAGGAAGGGGTGGAGAGTAAAAATTTAGTGCTTTTTGAATGGGTTCAAACTTAAGCAATCATCAACTTAGTATAGACTGCTATATATAAAGGATGTTACGTATAAACTTAATGGTAACCACAAATCAGAAACCTATAAAAGATATGTAAAAAATAAAGAAAAAATTCAAGCATATCACTAAAAAAAAAAATCTATCAAACCACAAGGGACGAGAGCATGAGAAAAAAAAAATAAAAGAACTACAAACCAACTATAAGTAACAAAATGGCATACCTATCAATAAGTACATTAAATATGAATGAACTAAATGCTGCAATCCAAAGACAAAGGGTGACTATATGCTACCTACGTGAGATTCACTTCAGACAGACACATGAAAACTGAAACTGAAGGGATGGAAAAGAGGCTAAAATAAAGATAGGGAAGCAATACTTAGGTCAGACAAAATGACTTCAAATCAAAGACTACAACAAACTGAATCCAACAATACATTATAAAAATCATTCACCGTGATAAAGAGGGACTTATTCCAGGGATGCAAGAAAGATTCAAAATTCACTAATCAGGGGCATCTGGCTGGCTCAGTCAGTGGAGGTCTAACTCTTGATCTTGAGGTCATGAGTTCGAGCCCCACAGTGGGTGTAAAGATTACTTAAAAATAAATACTTTTTTTAAAGATTTTATTTATTTATTTGACAGAGAGAGACACAGCAAGAGAGTGAACACAAGCAAGGGGAGTGGGAGAGGGAGAAGCAGGCCTCCTGCAGGGCAGGGAGCCCGATGCAGGGCTCGATCTCAGGACCCTGGGACCATGACCTGAGCTGAAGGCAGACGCTCAACAACTGAGCCACCCAGGTGCCCCTAAATAAAATAAGTTTTAAAAGAACAAAATTCATAAATCAATTGTTTATATATGACATTAACAAAGCCAAGGATAAAAACATGATGACCTCATCAGATGCATCAAAAGCTTTTGACAAAATACAACATCCATTCATGATTTAAAAAACTCTTAACAAAGTAGGTTTAGAGGGAACATATCTAAACATAATAAAGACCAAATAGGAAAAACCCACAGCTAACATCATACTCAAAGGTAAAAAACTGAGAGCTTTTCCCCTAAGATCAGGAATAAAAGAAGGATGTCCACTCTCACCATTTTTAACATAGTACTGGAAGTCCTAGCCACAGCAATCAGACAAGAAATAAAGTATCCAAATTGTTAAGGAAAAAAAGAAAATTTTCACTATCTGCACATGACATAATACTATATATAGTAAATCCTAAAGACTCCACCAAAAAACCACTAGAACTGATCAATGAATTTAGTAAAGTTGCAGGATATAATAGCAATGTACAAAAATTCATTCCATTTCCAAACACTAATAATGAAGCAGCAGAAAGAGCAATTAAGAAAACAATCCCATTTACAATTGCACCAAGAATAATAAAATACCTAAATAAAAATAATAATACCTATAAACTTAACCAAGGAGGTGAAATACCAGTATTCAAAAAACTATACAACACTGATGAAGGAAATCGAAGATGATACAAACAAGTGGAAAGATATCCCATGTTCATGGATCAGGAGAATATTGTTAAACTGTCCATACTACCCAAAGCAATCTACAGATTACCTATTAAAATACCAACAGCATCAATTAAAAAAAAATGTAAAATAAAATACTGAGAGCATCTTTCATAGAACTAGAACTAGAGCAAATAATCTTACAATTTGTATGGAACCACAAAAGATCCTGAAGGCCAAAGTAATCTTGAGAAAGAACAACAAAGCTGGAGGTAAAACAATCTCAGATTTCAAGATATACTACAAGGCTGTAATAATCAAAACAGTATGGTACTGACACAAAAGTAGACAGATCAATAGAACAAAATATAGAGTCCAAAATAAATGCACAATTATATGGTCAATTAATCTACAACAAAGGAGGCAAGAATATGCAATGGGAAAAAAAGAGTCTCTTCAGCAAATGGTGCCAGGAAAACTGGACAGCTACATGCAAAAGAATGAAACTGGACCACTTTCTTACACCATACACAAAAATAAACTCAAAATAGATAAAAGACCTAAATGTGAGGGGCCCCTGGGTGGCTCAACCAAGCATCCAACTCTTGGTTTCCACTCAGGTTGTAATCTCATGGGTCCTGAAATCGAGCCCAGTGCCAGGCTCTGCACTCAATGGGGAGTCTGCTTGAAGATTCTCTCCTTCTGTCCCCCCACCCCTGCTCTTGCTTGCTCGCTTTCTCTCTCGCTCTCAAATGAATAAATAAATCTTTAAAAAAAACCCTAAATGTGAGACCTAAAACCATTAAATTCCTAGAAGAAAATAGATAGTAATTTCTTTGACATCAACTGTAGAAACATTTTTGTAGGTATGTCTCTTCTGGCAAGAGAAACAAAAGCAAAATTAAACTACTGTGGGTATACCAAAAGAAAAAGCTTTCACCTACCATAAGAAACCAGCAACAAACCATCAACAAAATGAAAAGGTAACAGAGTGAATGGGAGAAGATAAATGTAAATTATAATTCTGATTAGGAGTTAATATCCAAAATATATAAAGGATTTATGTAACTCAACACCAAAAATAATCCTATTAAAAAACAGGCAGAGGACTCAAAGAGACATTTTTCCAAAGAAAACATACAAATGGCCAACAGACATAAGATGCTCAACATCACGAATCATCAGGAAAATGCAAATCAAAATGCAGTGAGTTAATCACCTCACACCTGTCAGAATGGCTAAAATCAAAAACACAAGAAATAACAAGTGTTGGTGAGGACGTGGAGAAAAAGGAACCCTCATGCACTGTTAGGAATGTAAAATGGTGCAGCCCCTGTGGGAAACACAGCTTCCTCAAAAATATTAAAAATAGAATTCCCTGCAATCCCTATCAAAAGACCAACAACATTTTTCACAGAGCTAGAACAAAAACAAAATTTGCATGTAACCACAAAACACCCCAAAAAGCTAAAGTAACCTAAGCTGGAGGAATCACAATTCTAGACTTCAAGTTATATTACAAAGTTGTAATAATAATAACAGTATGGTATTGGCACCAAAATAGACACATAGATCAAGGGAGTAGAAAACCCAGAAATGAACCCACAATTATGTCAATTAATCTTTGACAAAGTAGGAAAGAACGTCCAGTGGGAAAAAGAATGTCTCTTCAACATATGGTGTTGGGAAAATTGGACAGCAGCATGTGAAAGAACGGAACTGGACCACTTTCTTACACCATACTACGCAAAAATAAATTCAAAATGGATTAAAGACCTACATGAGAGCTGAAAGTAAAAATCCTAGAAGAGAACACAAGCAGTCACTTCTCTGATATCAACCAAAACAATTTCTTTCTAGATATGTCTCCTGAAGCAAGAGAAACAAAATCAAAAATACGCAAACAATGAATCATGGAACCCTACATCAAAAACTAATGATGTAATGTATGGTGATTAACATAAAAAAGACATCAAAATAAAAAGCTTCCACGCACAGTGAAGGAAACAACAAAACTAAAAGGCAACCTACAAAATGTGACAAGATATTTGCAAATGACATATCTGATAAAGGGTTAGTATCCAAAATATATAAAGAACTTATAAAACTCAACACCCAAAAAGAAAATCCAATTAAAAAATGGGCAGAAGATACAAATGGACATTTCTCCAAAGAAGACATCCAGATGGCCAACAGACACATGAAAAGTTGTTCAACATCACTCATCATCAGAGGAATGCAAATCAAAACCACAATGAGCTACCACCTCATACCTATCAGATTGGCTAAAATCAACAACCCAAGAAACAACAGGTGTTGGCAAGGCTATGGAGAAAGAGGAATCCTCATGCACTGTTGGTGGGAATGCAAACTAGTGCAGCCACTGTGGAAAACAGAATGAAGATTCCTCAAAAAGTTAAAAATAGAACTACCCTATGCACTACCAGGTATTTACCCAAAGAATACAGAAATACAAATTCAAAGGGATTCATGCACCCTGATGTTTATAGGAGCATTATCTACAATAGCCAAATTACGGAAACTGCCCAAGTGTTCATTGACTGATGAATGGATAAAGAAGATGTGGCATATGTGTACACACACACACAAACACACAAACACACAGGAATATTATTCAGCCATAAAAAAGAATGAAATCTTGCCATTTGCAACAACATGGATGGATCTAGAGAGTATTATGCTGTGAAGTAAGTGAAGTAAGTCAGAGAAAGACAAATACCATATGATTTCCCTCTTATGTGGCATTTAAAAAACAAATGAACAAAGGGACAAAAAGAGACAAAACAAAAAAAAACCAGACTCTTAACTATAGAGAACTGGTGGTTGCCAGAGGGGAGGCGGGTGAGGGGATGGGTGAAATAGGTGATGGGGATTAAAAGTACACTTACTTGATGAGCACTAGAAATGCATAGAATTGTTGAATCATTATATTGTACACCTAAAACAGTATTACATTCTATGTTAATTATACTTGAATTTTTTACAAAGGTATTTGCCAGAATTTTTTCCAGACTTTACTAGAGAAAGAAAAACATCTGAAAGCAGCTCTAGTGCATAGTCTTAAATGGTGGTTCTTCTGGAAATCTCAATACTTTTAATTTGCCTCCAAGAAGCTCACATATATGGAAAAGAAAGAGCTCAATTTTTTTAATGTAAAATAATTTTTTTCTTGCAGAATAACAGGAATTTTACTTTGACTATAGTTAAGAGAGAAGGAGTAGATCCAAGGGTTCTTGCCTTCTTTCTGCCTCCATGGCTATTTAGAAGACTAATTGGAAACCAAGAAAATACTTGGTGATTGATTAAAGAGCACTCCAGGACTTACAAAACAGAGAAAATTCATAAGCGTCTCCAACGTAATAATCTGGAGTGGCCACAAAAACCTGTTAAATACAAAACTGCTCATAGGTACTTGGGACTGAGTATCACTACCCATCAAACGCTGGAGCAATTGCTTCTCTCCTGGACTGCCCTACTTCCCCTGCTAATGGTAGGATAGGAGATAAATATGGCAATGCCATTTACAACAACGTGGATGGAGCTAAAGTGTATTACACTAAGTGAAGTCAGTCAGTTGGACAAAGACAAATACCATATGATCTCACTCATGTGGAATTTAAGAAAGAAAACAGACAAACACATGGGCAGGGTGGCAAAAGAGAGAGAGGGAAACAAGCTCTAAAACAATAGAGAAAAAACTGAGGGGTGGTGGAGGGAGGTGGGTGGGGGATGGGCTAGATGGATGATAGGGATTAACGAGGGCACTTGCGATGAGCCCTGGGTGTTGTATATAAGTGATGAATCACCGAATTCTACTCCTGAAATGATGCACTGTATGTGAACTGCCTAAAATTTAAACAAACAAACAAACAAAAACATGGCAATGGGAGGGCTGGGAAATTTTTTGTTTTTAACCTGTAGACCAGGGGTTGGCCAAATGCAGCCTGCTGCCTGTTCTTGTATGATCTTCAAGCTGGGCCATGGTTTTTACATTTTTATCAGTTCAAGAAAATCAAAAGAATATTCCATGACACATGAAAGTTATGCAATTCAAATCCCATGTCCATGAATAAAGTTTTATTGGAAGGCAGCCATGCTCATTCATTTACAAATTGCCTCCTACTGTTTTACACTCTAACAGCAGAGTTGAATAGTGGCCACATGGCCCACAAAGCCTAAAACATTTACATATCCGGCTCTTTCCAGAAGTTTGCTGATCCCTGCGCTAGACTAGTACCAGAAAGACAAAAGACTACGTCCTTGTTGTCAGTATTTGGTTATTTTGCTGCCCAGCATCCATCTCCTTCCTTCTGCAGGCCCACCCCAGTTCCTTTCAGAGGGAGGCCTTCCCTCTCAGCACAGTCCTTTGGGTGGGGCCCACCTCTGTAAGGCCAATCATTAAGCCAGTCCCCTTGGGCTCAACAGTGGGGTTGGAGGCACTTGTCTCAGTTGGTCCAGAGTGAATCCTGGGACTTTCAAGGGTTCTCTCACTTTTCCCAAGGACATGAACCTGAAATGTAGAATTGGAATCACTGGTTTCAGGTTTGAACTGAGCTAACACAGAGTGAAAAAAATGCAGGCATAGAAGCAGAGACACACACCAGATGCCTACTACATGGTTGGAGCCTGGATCACGCCACATCTGAAGCCAAATACACTCTTCAATTCAAGGCAGTTTTGCTCTTATTTGAATTTTATCTTCTGTCACATGAAATTAAAAAAAAAAAAAGGTAGTCTTCACCAATACAGTTCCATTTCTATTTGATTCCTGACAGCACCCAGGTCCATAGCATTAACACAGGAAGGCTCTGTAAATGCCCATGAATTGGGGATGACAGTTTGAACAGTTGAGAGCTAGGAAAAGGAATCCCTGCAGTCCTTTAGATATACAGATGTTAATAAACACAAAGAATGTAGAAGCCTCAAAGGCAAGTGAAGTTAAAAATAACAGCAGCAGGGGCGCCTGGGTGGCTCAGTTGGTTAAGCGTCTGTCTTTGGCTCAGGTCATGATCGCAGGGTCCTGGGATCGAGTCCCTCATCAGGCTCCCTGCTCAGCAGGGAGTCTGCTTCTCCCTCCCCCTTTGCCTGCCTCTCTGCCTACTTGTGCTCTCTCTCTCTCTGTCAAATAAATAAATAAAAATCTTTTAAAAAAAAGAAAATAACAGCAGCAGTATCAATGCCCATTGACTGTCAACATGGGCCCCACATTGTGGCACATATTGGTTCAATGTGATGTCTTACAACAACGTATTAAAACTCCATGGAACAGAGAAACAGATGCAGGGAGGTCTTATTTGTCACACAGTTAGAGGATGATATTGAAGCCAGGTCTGCCCAGTTTGAAAGACCATGCTCACAAATGCTTTGACTATTAGAGCTCCTCTTCCTCAGACACAGGTCCTGTGAGGTAAGGCAGCCTACCTAGGTGACCTATAAAATGGGGTCAAGGTGTTCTGATCCCTATGTTACGTTCAGTAAGGAACATTTCCACATCCCCATTTCCTCACTTATAAAATAAGGTGGTCATCTGCCCATATCAAAAAGTTGCCTTGGGGCACCTGGGTGGCTCAGTCGTTAAGCATCTGCCTTTGGCTCAGGTCAGGATCCCAGGGTCCTGGGATCAAGCCCCGCATCGGGCTCCCTGCTCTGCAGGGAGCCTGCTTCTCCCTCTCCCACTCCCCCTGCTTGTGTTCCCTCTCTCGCTGTGTCTCTCTCTGTCATATAAATAAATAAAAAATCTTTAAAAAAAAAAAAAAGTTGCCTTGAGGATTCAAAGACCAAAAAAAAACCACCCATAAAGCTCCTAGCACAGTAATTGACACATCCCAGGAACCAGGTTCCCATGCCTGGGCTGGGTCAGGGTGGCCCTGTTGCCCTGAAGCCTCTTCACAACCACAGTCCAGCAGAATTCATTCCAAAGGAACATGCACATACTTAGCTGCTCTTGTGGGACCCACAGCAGGCACTAAATGCTGAGAGTGTATCCTTCACTGGCTCCTAATTGTGCTTTTAACCAGCCTGACACAGCCAAGCCTCAAGTTCCCAAGCTGAAGACCATTAGCATACACAGCCCCATTTACTGATAAATGCATGTGATTTGTTTCCAGCGTGTCACCATTTTATGGCTGCTTCCTGTCTTGGCGCTCAAGTGATGAAGTTTTATGCAGTTGTGGTTTTTTTTTTTTCTTTTAATTGGAGCTTTAGATTTCAAGAAACAAAAAATGTGTGTTTAATTTGAAATCTCTCATGGGTTTGCAATCCTTTGGTGCATTTAAAGGGGAACAGGAAGCGGGAAAGGATGAGGGTGACATCTAATAGATCAACCCGGGTAAAGAAAATCAAGGCAGCTTATCTCATCAAATGAAGGAAACACCTTGTCATGTGTCCTTTGTAAAGACTAGGCCATTCTGTTGTCTTTCTGGGATGCTGTGACCATGCCTAATGGACTAGGGAAGCAGAGCTAAAGGGTCCCTTACCCTGGACAATGGATGGTCAATGGAAGCAACTTATTCTGATATCCATTGTCTGTGAGATACCCAGCCCTCAACATACTTGTACATGACCTTGGTCAATAATTTATGTAAGTTTCAGTTTCCTGTTCTGTGAAATAGGTATAAAAGTTCTCAGTTCATAGATATGACCAGATACTTGGCTGCAGTCAAGAAGAGCACATGAGAATCTCCAGAAGTATAGATGTGCACACATGGAAGATCAGCAGGAGCCCCCAGTGCTCTACCAACAGGGCAGTAAGTCTATCCAGAACGCTACTGACAGCAGCCCAAACAGATTTCATCATCCCCATCTTTGCCCTCTTGTCTCTTAGCTCATGCTCAAGTTCAGAGAAGCCGGCCTGAGTGTCTGCTTGGCTAACCTGCCTGCTGGAGGCAGAGAGAGAGGAAGTGTGACACCCCTGGAGGTGGGGCACTACCCCACACCACAGAGAGTCCCATGAAGATACGCACCAAGCCAACTCTCCCCAAGATGAGACATGTCCATGACAACAGGATGGTTCAAGAATAAACAACCTGACACACAGAAAGCCCTTAGCAACCGACTAAGAATGCAGCAGATGGCCAATAAATGGCAGCTATTATTATTGCTATAATTAGCATTATTTTTAGCAACTACCACTCTGGCCACCAGGGGTGAGACAGGCAGGTGATAAAAAGACTCATTTTTTATGAATTCATGACAAGGGATCATGCGGAGAGGATACAACTATAGACATTCAACATAGAGGCCAATGCCTCTGAGGAATAATACCTAAGAATACCAAAGCCACTCATGAACCATTCTAGGTATGTATCATAGTCCACCTGGACACTGGAGGACCATCTCCAGCTCTGCAGCAAACCTGGTGCTGTTATGCCAGGGCCTTCCTTCCATTTTACAGATTCCACCACACCATGAGCAGGGTCCTCAGCTTTGCTCATGAAGTTTCTTCCACTTGAATGATTTGCCTCAAGTCCCAAGTGTAAGCAAGATAGATCTGAGGTCTTCTGAAGTTAACATGTGGGTTCAAACCTTATAATTTCAAAAGAATATGGGTATGCTTGCACACTGTTTGCATCAAAAATACAGAAGTCTCGATATTAGCTCAGTGTAACTAGGCAGAAAATGAAGGTTGACATGGCAATTAGTTCTTTGCATCTCTCTGCTGTGTACAATGGGGACTTTTTTTAAGGGCAAAATTCTCACCATGGTTCAAGTCCTATTCATCAGTGGCTTTCAACTAAAATTAAAAGTGAAGTAATACCTTGGAAACTGGTCTTTGTAACATCCTGAAAGGGGATTATTCTCTTCAATGTGTGATTTGAGTTGCTTCTAGCAGTCCTAAGATAACTTTGTATTGCTTGGTTCTTCCACATAGCCAAGGTATATGATCATGTACTAATGATGAACCTGAGGGCTTAGAGGACTCAGAAGAGACATCACAGTCAAGAAAAAACAAAAACAAAGCAAAACAAAAAACCAAAAACACCCACACATTCAGTGTTGGGTAAGATTTAGTGAAATTAATAGAAAATTAGCATTGTGTTTAAGGTTACTATAACCTAGAATATATAATTATTTAAAGATACTCCACTTCCCCACCATGCCATTTCTTTCACCCATCGTAATATGTTCAAAGCGTAATCCAAGTTATGATAGTGACAATGCAAATGATGGGGATTAATTAATCAAAATTTAGTTAAAAGTTAATATACTGGGTACTCATTCCTTCCTCTGAACAGTGGCTATTCAGTGCTTCCCATTTGCTGGGAGCAGTAATGTGTTCTGGGGATGCCATGAAGAGCAAAGGCAGTCAGGGAATGCTGGAAGTTTCCAGACTTTTGGAAGAAAAACACAGTGGTTATAGAAAGAAATGCAAAATATAGAAGTTGTCACTGCTAACAGAAGGGTAAGCTCCCCAGGTAAGACAAATAAGTTTTCTCTAACCAAGTGTAGCAAACAAGCTGAGAAGCAAAGAATATGAATTCGTACCCAGGTCAAGAGTGGATGAGGTAGGTAGAGAGGAAAAGTTTTTAAGGCCGTCATCTAACTTGCCTTATCCTCATTCCTTCCTAGGAAATTCCAAAGTCTCTGAACATCATTGTTAACTGGGAACTATTTATGTCCCTAGACCCATCCTTCGCATGCCAACCAACTGAAGGACAAAAATTCTCAAGTCCAGTGCTATTGTTTAAGCCTCTGTGAATAAGACAAAGAAGATTATACAGATGACAATAAGATGTGGTTCACCCCTGCCATCCATAAAACCCAATCTAGTTTTGAAAACATATCTATAAACAAAAATCTAACTATGTTAAAAATCTAACCCTAATACATTGCTGGAGAGAATGCAAAATGGTACAGCTACTTTGGAAGACAGTTTCTAAAGTTGCCAAAAAGAAGTTTCTTTCGAAACTAAACATGTTCTTACCATATGAGCCAGCAATCACACACCTTGGTATTTACCCAAAGGTGCCGAAAACTTACCTACACACAAAATCTGCACTTGGATGTTCATAGCTGTTTTATTCATAATTGCAAACACTTGGAAATAAGCAAGACATCCTTGTAGGTGAGTAGATAAATACATTGGTACATCAAGACAATGAAATATTATCCTCTAAAAGAAAATGAGCTATCAAGCTGTGAGAAGACATGGAGGAAACTGAAATGTATAATTCTAAGTGAAAGAAGCCAATTTGAAAAGGCTACTTTTAAAAAATCATACTATATAATTCCCGCTATCTAACATTCTTGAAAAAAAAAAAAGGCAAAACTTGGAGACAATAAAAAGCTCAGTGGTTGCAGGGAGGCAGAGCATATGAATAGGTGGAACACAAAGAAATTTTTAGAAAATTAAGAAAATACTCTGTATAGTATAACGATGGGTACGTGGCATTATACATTTATCCAAACCCATAAAATGTCCAACACCAAGAGTGAACCCTAAGGCAAACTATGGACTTCAAGTGAGTATAATTAATGGAGGTATATTCTTGTAGTTATCTTTGCATTTCAAGGACAAAGTCTTGGCTAATTGCTAGTATGTCTAGCAATACACATTCTGTGAAATATACACATTCTGGTGGGGGTTGTTAATGGGGGAGGCTTACATATATGGATACAGTGCATATATGGGAAATCTATGTACCTTCCTCTTGATTTTGTTATAAACCTAAAACTGCCCTAAAAAAAAAAGAAACATGGGGTTTTCTTTGGGTCTTCACAGGGAGTAGAAATTGATGAAAAACTGAAGAAATATCCCCAGGAAGACTTAATGGAGGAAATAAAGTCATAGATAAGAGACTGAATATCCAGTGTGATTGTAGCTGAGGAACTGATCAAGTTAGCCAACTTCTGCCTAATCTGTACCCAAGGCATACAGTTATGACTGATCTCCATTCTATTCTTTTCAGATTTCTAAAAATCTTTCTTTCCAGGCAACCAATCCTGAGAAGTTGAAATACAAAACTTACCCAGCAAAATGGTGGCACCACTAACAGAAACAAGGGAGAGAGGAAAGAGAGCTGAGCTTTGAGGGAAACAGAAAAGATAGATTTAATCTGTTAGTAAGGGTATGGCTGGAGCAAACTAGTAAAATTCAGCAAGTCCTGTTAACCTGGCAACCAGCGTCAGAAAGGTGCTTCCAGATCAACATTCACTCTCAAGCCCTCTTTGCTATAGAAAAACTACAAACTACAAAACTTACAAACTTTGGATGGGGATGAATAAGCTCTTCACTGAAAAGGCTTCAGAGTTGTGGAGACCAGCAGAAGTATGTTAATGGACTGGATCAAGGTTTTTCAAACTTCATTCATTAACTATTCATCAGTGTGAAAGAGGTAGTAAGAGACATACTAGCAATTAGCCAAGACTTTGTCCTTGAAATGCAAAGATAACTACAAGAATATACCTATGTCAGTTAAAGTCTACCTATGTTCAGGCTGTGTGCTGCAACAAAACCATCTATTGGATCATTTCTGTCTCATATTTTTTTTAACACTGGACAATGTATAATTGAGTAAAATTTACTGATCATGAGCCAGGCCATTCTAAAAGATCTATGCTCAAAATAACTCTCTTATACAGAAAATACCTCCAGTTTATATATACATATGAAAATGAGACATAGAGAGGTTAAGAAATTCCCAAGGGTCACACTACTGGAAATGGTAGAGCTAAGACTGAAACCCCATCAACCTTGCTCCAGGGGCCACCACCCCCTAACTATCAGACTATGCTGGCTGGCCAGAGAGTGGAGCCCCTCTGTGGAGTGAGGTCATGGGAGCTTGAGCTGAGAGGTTGCTAAAGGGGTCATGCACAAGAGGGGAGGGTCTCTGGAAATCCAGAGTTCTGATGGATGGTATATATGCCAAAGTTACACAAACATAAGAAACAGCATTTAACTAATGGAGACGGTTAAGGTGGGAACTTCACAGGTGAGAACATTATGGGATTAAGCATTTTCAAAGAATATAATTTAATATATAGTATATAACCTAATACAAATTCGAGATAGTATATCTGCATGGTGAGTAAACAGAGTCGGGGGGGGAACAAGTTGTAAGGTGGTATTTATTTACTGGTCAGAGTTTGGTACAGAAAACAAAAACCACTCTAGGTATCTTGAAAAGACTGGGATTTAATTCAGGGATTAGATGCTTACAAAAAAATCACTCCAAGAGTTAGCTAAGTGTAATTTAAAAGGCTGCCTCTAGGCATCTGTGGGGGTCTTAAGTCCTGCTCACCAAGGAGTTCAGCTCTCCACCTCTGAGACCACTTCCTTCCCCTTGGTGGTTAGTGAAACTTGTGACTAGCTCTGATCACTGATTTCTTAGAGTGAAGAGACATGCATTGCTTCCAGGTCAGAGCAGTGATTGCCAGGACAACATCCCTCCACCCCCTTCAACCCTCTGCCATGGCACCCAGCCAAGACTGAGCTGATGGCTACTTCATCTGTCTCAAGATTAGAGTGAGGAGACACAAAGCACAGCCCCTCGCCAATCCACATGGAGCACAGAGCATAAACAAGAAATAAACTTTTGTTACGATAAACCACTTAAGATTTTGAGGTTGTTTGTTACCCAGCAGAACCTCACTTAGACGGACTCAAACAGGTTCTGCCTTGAAGATGATCAACTATCACAGCCACCATCCAGAGAGCAGGAACGACAATTGCCAGGGAGCTACCAAGCTGTAGTTGTTCCCATGGCTACCACCACAGCTGAAGCCAGACAACAAAAGTAAAGAACAAACAGTGAACATGCAGTCCAGCTGCTACCAACATTCACATTTATTGGCAGCACAAAAATCTCAGGGCAAACGAAAAAATGGTCTTTGCCTCCCTACTACCTTCAAATTCTCAAGGTCATCCGCTGCCCAGGACCTAAATTCCATCAAGAATCTGAATGGCCAGAGTGACAGGAGAATGTGGATTTTAGCTTCCTCATCCACATGAGGGAAGAGTATGGGGACAGAGAAGGTGATAGACACCAAGTGCCAAAACACAAGATTCTCAAAGCTTCTCCAGGGACCCTCTGCCTCAGAACCACTGGGCGTGCCTA
Organism: Neomonachus schauinslandi; assembly: GCF_002201575.2. Taxonomy (NCBI): domain Eukaryota; kingdom Metazoa; phylum Chordata; class Mammalia; order Carnivora; family Phocidae; genus Neomonachus; species Neomonachus schauinslandi. The sequence goes on along the minus strand of NC_058409.1, from coordinate 36,470,896 downwards.
CCACCAGATGCCAAAAATACATAGTCAGAATTCCGGGGGGCTGGGCACCTGCATTCTTACAAGGACCTTGAGTAATCCTCATACACACTGTAGCTGAGGTCCTCTTGACTATGGCCAAGAGGATTTGCCTATAAAAGAGACCAAAAAAAAAAAAAAAGATCCAAAGCAAAATGGCTCCTACATGAAAATTATTTTACTATTTTAATGACTCCTATAACTTCCATGTTTCTTACATAGTTTTAAGTCATATTAAAGTTGGAGATCATGAAAATTTCATTTAGACCTCAAAAAAATAAAATAAAACCCAACTCTTTCATTTCACAAACAAGGATAATAAAGCAGAGACAGGTTAACAATTTTGCTTCAGATGAAGACTTGTAGTGAGACCAAATGATTGAAAACCAAATAAATTAGATTTATTCTCAGAAGTCAAGTCTATTCACCAGCCACCTGAGTATTATCTGCAGAGAAAACAGATCTTGGGAAACCGTTCATCCAAAGCTACAAATGGCTAGGCCTCAAGCCACAGACATATTTTTTTTTCTATTTATTTTTTTTTAAGTAGTGTTCCATGATGACATATTCTTTTATTATATACTATGTACTCCTTTAACATTTGAGCTAACATCTAAATTTTTGGAGATTTCACATAAAAATCTGTATATCCAGTTGTTTTATTTTGTTTTGTTTTTAAAGATTTTATATAGGGGCGCCTGGGTGGCTCAGTCCGTTAAGCGTCTGCCTTCGGCTCAGGTCATGATCCCAGGGTCCTGGGACTGAGCCCTGCATCGGGCTCCCTGCTCAGCATGAAGTCTGCTTCTCCCTCTCCCTCTGCCGCTTACCCTGCTTCTGCTCTCTCTCTCTCAAATTAATAAATATTTTTTTAAAAAAAGATTCTCTCTCGGGGGCGCCTGGGTGGCTCAGTCGGTTAAGCGACTGCCTTCGGCTCAGGTCATGATCCTGGAGTCTTGGGATCGAGCCCCACATCCGGCTCCCGGCTCGGCGGAGAGCCTGCTTCTCCCTCTCCATCTGCCTGCCACTCTGCCTACTTGTGCTCTCTCTCTCTGTCAAATAATAAAATCTTTTTAAAAAAATAAATAAATAAAGATTTTATATATTTATTTGACAGACAGAGACAGCGAGAGAGGAGGGAACACAAGCAGGGGGAGTGGGAGAGGGAGAAGCAGGCTTCCCGCTGAGCAGGGAGCCCGATGCGGGGCTCGATCCCAGGACCCTGGGATCATGACCTGAGCCAAAGGCAGACGCTTAACGACTGAGCCACAGAGGTGCCCCTCCAGTTGCTCTTGAAAAATTGAAAGAGCTGACCATTTGGGGCCCACATTCCCAACTGGCTCCTCTGGAAAGCAGCTGCCAAACCCCTGCCCCAGCTCCAACATTTGCTACAACTCCCACCAGACCCACTGTCACCTGGAATTTCAAACTGACAGTCGAGGTCCATTTATCGACATGCTTGTCTTTTTTACTATTAAGAAAGATTTCTTCTAGTTCTATGTCAATCAAAAGTATAGTAACAAATATAGACAATGATGCTGTGTGAGTTCCTAGACCTTGCCATTTCTTTCTCCCAACCCCATGCCTAGCCACTAGGGACAATTTGCCACCGTGACTTGAGAGTATCTGGTGGCTTTTCCCACCTGAGGACAGATTGGCGGCATACGGTCTGAACTCCAACTGAGGAGAGCCCCCACCTGGTCACCTGCAGAACAGCAGCCTGGGGAGCTCACTAATTCTGCCTTCTGGCAGGCAGGGCAGTTAGACGTGCTCCTCCATACAGAATACCACAGCGCTGTGTTTGAGGTAATTAGTCTGGCTCTAAAATTAGCAGTTAAATAAATGTTAATGAACAGCTGTTCCCAATAAACAGGATAAATTCAAATTAATAATTGCCGTATTCATTTAACAAATGAATTACCCACTTTTTAAATATACCGACATAACGTGTAATCTCCTGCCAAGCCAGGCCAGTCTAACAAAATTTATTTAGTGGCAAAATAGGGCAGACTTGGAACTTAGCAGGGCAGATACTGTGCCACCCACCCTAAAGACACCAAGAAAACAGAAGACTGCTTTGCTTGCATCTGCTTTAAAGGTAAAAATAGCTGATTGACTAGGATCCAAACACGAGGGAGAAGAGAGTAATTGCTTTTTGCTGAAAGTAGGATAAAGTTGTGCCAGTGTTTCTCAAAGGGATTTGGTTCTGACACCCTCAGCCTTATTTTTTATTGAAGGCACTACTTGCTCAGGAATCTTCAAGGAACCCAACTGGATAGTGTCAAGGAAGTAGAAACCCTCTAGAAATCTTGAGTTTCCGAGCAGTGAGAAGGGCATGAGCTTGGGAGGGCCAGCTCTAGTCCCGACTATGCCCATTACCTCGGCTTCCCCACGTACCCGAGGGAAACAACAGGTTCCTCACGGGATTATGGTAAGCTTCACCTGAAATCATATAGGTCAAATAGCGCATTTATCTGCCACACAGTAGTTGCTTATTACAGAATCATTTCCCCCTACACAGATTCCAAGGAACCAAGTTGCAAATAAACTACACCTTGATCTGCCTGAGCCTCTGCATTCATCATTCATACAACCACCTTTCACTGTGTCAGACTGTTCCAGGCAGGGATGCGAACGTGAACAAGGGCTCTGCGTGGAGCTGTTCACACACAGCTGTCCTCATGGGCCAGACACGCTGGTGAAGCATGAGGACTTGCAGGTGAGGACCCTCAAGGGAGGAGAGGGGGTCAGAGGGAGAGCGGCTGCATGGCTGTCACTGGGATACCAGAACCTGGGGGAAACACTTCCCTGCAAGGAGCCCAGCCTGCCTTGAGAAGATCTCCTGGAAGGGCATTCCAGAGAAAGAGCAAATGTAAAGATCTTAAAATGAGAACATCTGGCATATTCCAGCAAGAAGACAAGTGTCATCAGAGTATAATGACACTGTATGATTCCCATTTTTGAAAGGCCACTCCACATGAGACAAAAGCAACAGGAAGGAGAGGGGGTAGGAGGCTCTTGCATACAGTGGCTTCAACGCAGGTTCTCCAGAAATTGCCACGACCTACCTCCTCCCATGCAAAGGGGTCCTCACCACCCCAGGAACTCCCCTGGCACACAGCGTTGGCTACATGTTACAAGGTCAATATTGCCAGAAGGTGTGACGGCGAGTACTAGCTGAGTCCTCCACTCTCGTCCCCACAAGCAGCTGGCCCTGAAGGCAATGACTGGGCTGTCTGCACAACCCTTAACCCTCCCATTCACTCCTCTGTCCCTCTCCCTACTCACAACATCCACAGCTCTCATTATCAGTGCTGTGCATATGGAGAGACTCAAAATGGTGGTGTGTAAAATATTAAATGGCCACAGGCATGTGTAGCGTTTCAGGTTGCATAAGAAATCTTAGCCAGCCTGGTTGGAATCCCAATGCTGCCATTTCTTCCTGGGAAACCCTGGCCAATTTATTTCCCCTCCTTGATGTATTGGTTTCCCCATCTTTGGAAGTGGGGAGGATGGTCCCTATTCACCAAGAAGGCCAATGATAACACATAAGAAGATCTTTGGACATAAGCATGTCAAGCACATAGGAAATGCTAAATGTCAGCTAGTACTAATAGGCCCTCAGTACACAGAGTTCTTCTCTGATTGACACAAATCCTGTTGCCCCGATGATGCAGATGTAGCTATGTAGGAGAGCTGCCTTCCAAACTAGAAGCGAAGTTAGTGGTAAAATTACTTAATAGACAAGAAGTTTGGAGTTATAAAAACTAATTTATAGATCTCCTGGCAAACTCTTTAATCTCAACAGGCATTTCTTTGAGGCCAATGTAAGGGGCCCCAAACTTTCCAGTAAGGTAACATCCAGTGTAGGCAAAGTAAGTGAGCCAGAACTCTCACCCACAGATGGAGGAGGTATCCAATAGGATAGCCAGCTCAGAGGCAAATTCGGCCTTACCTGATACCCTGTGAATGTGCATCAAATTCAACTCAGCAATTTCACTTCTCAGACTCTCTTCCTTCCGGAAGACACCTGATACCTTGTGAATGTTTAAGTCCTCCCCAAAATCGCATGTTGGAATCCTCCCACCCACTGTGATGGTGTTAGATGGTGGGGACCTCGGGAGTCATCCGTGGTTAGGTCATGGAGGTAGAGCCCTCAGAAACAAGAGACCTCACGGAGCTCCCTAGCCCCGCCTACCACGTGAGGACCCAGCAAGCTGTCAGCAGCCTGCAGCCCCAGAAGGGAGCCCTCACCAGAGGCAGACCGTGCTGGCACCCAATCCTGCACTTCCAGCCTCCAGAAATGGGAGCAATAAGTCCCTTTCATTTGTAAGCCACCCAGGCTGTGGTATTTTGTTACAGCAGCCTGAATAGACTAAGAAAACACCCAAGTGTGCACAAGAAACCTCATCCAAAGGTGTTCATGGCCATACTACTAATAGTGAAAAGCTGAAGATAACCTAAGTGATTTCCCCTGGAGAAACAGCTCAACCAATCACAGTATTTTGGCAAAGTGGAACACTATGCAACCATGAACAAAATACAAAATTGTGTGTCCTAACATGCGAAGATCTCTAAAACGTATTGTACTAAAAAAAAAGATGAAAAATTCTGTGTGATAATGATCAATAAAAATAATGCTACTTACTTTTATCCACACACGTTTGCATGGCAGAATTGTCAGTGGCCTTCTCCGCTGTTTTCTCATAGCAGGATCGTGACTTTATTTATTGCAGCAATGAATTTGCCTGAAAGACTACAGTTCCCAGGATCTCTTGCAAATAAGTATAGCCTAATGACTAAATTCTGGTCAATGAGCCGTACTCAGAAACAAGCGCAAGTAAGACCTCCTTCCTTCCTTCCCTGTCTGGCCTTGGACGTGCAGAGAACTAATAATGCTCTTGCCACCATATTGGCCCAGGAGGTGACCCTGAGGATGGAGAAAATGGACAGAGGCTGGCTGACAGGTGCCTGGATCCCTGATGACACCTGCGAGCCTGGACCGCCTCCACCCAGACTTTCCTTATGTGACAAAGAAACTTCTAACTTACTTAGGCTATTTGTATTTGAGTTTCCCAATCATAGGCAGCCAAATCTAAATCCCCAGCAATACAGAAGCCAAATCTACCAGTCTGCAGAGATACTTTCAGTTATCTGCAGTCACAGAGAAGGCCAAGGAAAATCCAGGTCTTTCCCATTTCGTTTTTTTTTTTTTTTTAGAATTCATTCATGTATCTGTACATCTGAGAAATGATTTAAAATAAAAGGGCAGCATCCATGTTAAATGAAAATGAGGGCGCCTGGGTGGCTCAGTCGGTTAAGTGTCTGCCTTCAGCCCAGGTCATGGTCCCAGGGTCCTGGGATCGAGCCCCACATCGGGCTCCTGGCTCAGCGTGGAGCCTGCTTCTCTCTCTGCTCCTCCCCCTGCTCGTGCTTGCTCGCTCTCTCTCAAATGGATCATTAAAATCTTAAAAAAAAAAAAAAAAAAAAAACAAAACAAGGGAACGAGGCAGAGCCTGAGGAAGCAGCACCTGGCAGGGCTCAGGGCCTCAGGTGCTCTGGAGCTGCTTCTCAGCGTGCTACCCCGCCGCAGCCACAGAAGGGCTGGGCCGTTTCAGCAACCGCCTCCACAGGGAACTCTCACCCTCACTGTCAGCCGGGTAGCCCCTCACACACTGCACCTGCGGACTGACCACCAGAAACCCCCAGCAGGCAATGAGCCTGGTTCCTTCCAGAGAAATAGGAATCCCAGCTGAGATATTTGCAGGGCTTTGTCGTCACTGAATCATTAGGTCCCAGAAGGTGAGAGTTAGGTTCATTCACTTGCCCTCTCAGAAGCGTTTTGTCTTTCACCATCACTATTTCTTTTTTTTTTAAAGAATTTTTTAAAGATTTTTTATTTATTTGAGAGAGAGAGCAGAAATTGTGACAACATGAGTGAGGGTAGGGCAGAGGGAGAGGCCATGAGAGAAGCAGACTCCCTGCTGAGCAGGGAGCCCGATGCAGGGCTCGATCCCAGGACCCTGGGATCATGACCTGAGCCGAAGGCAGACGCTCAACCGACTGAGCCACCCAGGTGCCCTTCACCATCACTATTTCTAAGTCAGAGGGAGGCATATGGATGTCACAAAGATGATGTCATGTCGGACCTCTCCTGTGCAGTAAGAGCGATGCCCTACAATTCCATCCTGAGTCAGCCAAGGGCCTGGGAAGAAAGCGTGACCTACATATTCTGCTGCTCTTGTGGACCCCCACACCTCAACCGACAGAGATAAGGGAAGCAAACGGAGTATGTCACTAAGATTTCACATCCACAGTCAACTCACATTCACCAAGTTCAGATTACATATTAGCAAAATCAGCAAGAAGCCCCAGATGTCTCAACAACAGAGCAGAAATGAAGAGCAATTTTTCCTGATTTCAACATGTCTGACCTCTTTTGTTCCAGATTTGGCAAAACCCCAAGCCTGAAGAGCCAACCATCAACGTCCTCTACACGCACACCTGGAAAGCTTCACCCGAGCAGACCGGAATCGTAATAAGTCAGCATCCCCAATCTCAACTAGGCATTGGACCAGCTCCAGCAATTCTACTGTTTCAGAAGGACCACACCTTCACATGTCCTAAGTCTCACATCTTCCATCTTCAGTCCCCCTGTTACTCGGTGGTCCCTATCAGAAAAAACAGTGCTAGACAGCAACTCCCCCACCTGACACCGCAAATGGAAAACCTCCCTGCATCTATATCCATCTCCTGGTTCGGCACAGTCACACAAAGCAACTGCCACCTGTCTGGTGGGATTCATCTATCTTTTGCATCTCCACCATGCCTCCCAACACACGTTTACTCCAGTGAAGTAGAAGGGCTGGTGTTGTTAAGAGGAGACGGGGTCTCCTAAGAAAGATCAGGCCAAGTTTCCCAGAAGCAGCAATGCTTGAACAAAGATCTGAAGGATGAGGACAAGTTAGCTTGGGAAAGAAGGGGCAAGAATATTCCCGGCAGTGGGAATTCACAGGCCCGATGACAAAACAACGTGTTCACATAGGACTTTCAAATTCATCTATTAGAATCACCCATGTATTTTTACTTGCAAAAATAAAGAAGCAAAGTCTTCCTGGCACTTTCTTAACAACCAAGTCATCTTCAGCTGGTAACTATCTTCATCTGTTCAGGCTGTTGTAACAAAATACCACAGACTGGGAAGCTTGTAAACAGAAATTGATTTCTCACAGTTCTAGACCCTGCAGTCCATTATCAGGGCACCAACATGGTCAGATGAGGCCTCTCTTCCCGGTCATAGACTTCTTCTCACTGTAATGGGAATAATCACATTCAGGAGGGCTCCACCCTCATGACCTAATCACCTTCCCCCAAGGCCCCGCCCCCTAATACCAGCACCTTGGGAGTTAGGATTTCAACATGAGTTGGGGGAAGGGGGAGACACAAACATTCAGACCATAGCAGTAGCCAATACACACATGTGGCTAGTCTAGTTAAAATTAAAAAGTTTAATTAAATAATTTAATTAAAATTAAAAGTTTAATTAAAAATTACAACTAAGTATTCAGTTCCTTAATTGCACTAGCCCATTTCGTATTGGGCACTGCAAAAGGAGAACATTCCCATCATCAAGGAAAGTACTATCGGGAGCTGCTGATCTAAACCAAAGAGCAGGAGTTAACTAATCTTCCTATAATTAACCCAGAAAATACATTTAAAAATAAAAACAAACGTTATTTTGAATCTTAGATCCACTCTTCTGCTCCCAGTGGTTTAGATCACAAATTTAGTGATCAATATTCTTCTACAAATGTGTTAACAAATGCTGTTTTCCTTACAAATTCAAGTAGTTTCCAAGATACAAATCCACAATCCTCAGAAGATAACTCTTTAAGCCAACCACTGAGTATTACAGAAAAGTTCTTTGCCCTTTTTAAATGAACACTTAGAAATTTACCTTTATGCTGAAAAGATGATCAACAGAGATTTCACTCAAACTTTGTTTCCCATTGTCATTATCCTCTATCTTTTCCTTTATGTCTCTAAATAAAGGATAAAGAATAAACCAAATTCAAAAATACTTGTGTTCGGGCACCTGGGTGGCTCAGGTCATGATCTCAGTGTTCTGGGATCAAGCCGTGCTTGCATCAGGCTCCCTGCTCAGTGGGAATTCTGCTTCTCCCTCTGCCCCTCCCCCCACTAGTGCTCACACTCGCTCTAATACATAAAATTTTTTTAAAAATTAAAAAAAAACAAACGTGTCAATATCCCCTTTACTCAGCATTTCTCATCGTGTGCCACAGAGCTTACAGCTTGTGGTTTCAACTCTATCTAAAGCTCTATTTCAGGGTTTAAAACAGTTTTGTTCCAAAGCTGTGAGAGGAAGAAAATGTGGTAAATATGTGGCCAGGTGGCTGGAGGGCAGAGCAGAGGACACGGTTATGATCAATCGGGGGAGCAGGCATGGCCAGGCTATGGAGAGTTTTCACTTTAACCTAATGAGCAGTAAGAAGCCACTCAAGGGTTTCAAGAGTAAGAAGGAACACGGAAGCAGGAAAAACTTGACCAAATTTGAGTTGCTGCGCAGAGACAGAACAAAGAACCGTCTGGAGGAAGACCAAAGTAAATGCGGACAGACCTGTGGGCAGGCGGGTGCAGCAGGAGTTGAGGGCCCACACTGGGGCACCAGCCGGAGGGTCACCACGCTTCCCGCGTCAAGAAACCACAATGACACATGTGCAGTCGGGGGAAACCAGACAGAATATGTGAAAGACAAACAATCCCACAAACCTAGAGTGTGTGGTCATCCCCACAACAGGAGGCTTATCGGAAATATTGCCAGGGGCACCTGGGTGGCTCAGTTGGTTAGGCAACTGCCTTCGGCTCAGGTCATGATCCTGGAGTCCCGGGATCGAGTCCCGCATCGGGCTCCCTGCTCGGCAGGGAGTCTGCTTCTCCCTCTGACCCTCCTCCCTCTCATGCTCTCTGTCTCTCATTCTCTCTGTCTCAAATAAATAAATAAAATCTTTAAAAAAAAAAAAAAGGAAATATTGCCAAATATAAATACTGATGAATACTCAAAAAGGAATTTGTTGAAGGAGAATTCTTAACTAATAACCCAACTCCCATGTCAGGATTCCAAAACAAAAGTTTATTATCACCTTGAAATTTTAATCTCCGCAGGATTCAAGGCTGCATGACTTTCCCCTGAAATATTAAAACAACCCTACCTTTGTTTTCTATATGCCACTCTCCTCCCTTATAAAGAAAGACCAGGGTAATTTCCTTTTCTAAGAAGAGGCAGTAAGTCTGGGCCATTTATAATCCTAGGATTCTATAGGTCTTGGCAGACCACAGGGCAAATTCAATCCACAAACACGTCTTTTTTTGTCTGAATGATGCTTTAAAAGAAATTAAGAACTATTTTTCAATCAGAAAATTTCACAGAGAAATCTGGAATACTTTCTTCTCTTGAAAAAGCACATCTGACCAAAAATGGGGCTGTCTTCATACAAGGCAACCATCAGCTAGCAACGAGTGCAAGCTGGTCCTTTGAAACCCAGAACCCCGCTCCAGTTCGCGGGGGTCTCCACTGCCCACACACGGTGTAGGTATTAGATTTCACACCCTTTACACAGCATTTCTGTCCTCACCAGCAAGGGACTTTTGTCCCTCGCCCTCTGCTGGCAGATCCATGCAACTGCATAAAGCTACCACATTAGTCCAGCCGGCTCATTACCAGCCACAGTTAGGTCAAGCCTCTCAAAAACAAAATTCTTTTTAACCATATTCTTGAACTTCTCCTAGCATCACATGATAGGTGTTCAAGAAATACAAACTGAATTTGGCTTTAACAGACAGCCATTTAAGAAGCGAATAGGCATGCCAAACTTACAAATTGTTCTCTTATTACGTTTAAGATTTGTGAAGAAAATTCAGAATTGCCATATTTGCAAAACAAAGCCTTGTGGTTTTTTTCCCCAAAATAGTCAGTTTGAAATAATTTCCCCCCATATTTCTGAATGTGATTAATACATATCAGTTTGGTCCTCAAGTTTAATGAGCAACACTGCACTTAGCCACCCCAAAGACTGGAAGCTTACCTTCTTGTCCCAACATGGAGCTCAAAGGAGCTGTGTCACAGAAAAGGGGCCAAAACACAAGAGGCTCTTTGTCCCTGAACTCATGCCAAATGCAGCTCTCCAAGCAAGGCATATCACTACCTTACAAGGTCTTCCCAATCAGCATGCAAAGATTTTTATAGCCCACTCCAACTTAACACACTTTGACAACTCAATCTTGTTTTTAATTTTTATTTATTTATTATGTTTTTTAAGTAAAGTCTCTACCCAACGTGGGGCTTGAACTCATGGCCCCAAGATCAAGAGTCGCAGGCTCCACCGACTGAGCCCGCCAGGCTCCCCTGACAGTTCTATTTTGAAAGGCATATTTAATTAGAGGTTTCTGCTCTATTTTTACCACCATTCTCTTCTCTCTAGAAGATAAAATATGACAGGAAAGCCAAGCAATGCTTTGATCCCACCCTGCAAGTTAATCACCACATTCCTAACTAGCAGCAGAACAGCCCAAGAATGTAAAATGCCAAATATTTTGCAGCTGAACTGGAAATCTAAAGGTAATTTGCCAAGTGCACCTAATCAAAGACTCCCGTGGAAATACGATAAACCCCACAGGTGTGTAAAACCAATCCGAATTAGCAAAGCTGAGAAGTCTAATGCTCACAGAGACCATTTCATGCATTACAAGTACAACTTGGGGTCCCAGCAGAGCCCTGGCCCATTAAGCAATTAATTAATCTCAAAGAATAGTTTTTGCCTTCAACTACATCTATTTGTTTACAAATAATGTGTTCTCATCTTTTAAACCACCAGTTTCCTGGGAGTCCCTGAGACCCTTAGAGAAGGCCCACGAGATCAAAACTCTTTTCTAATAATACTAAAATGTTATTTGCCTTTCTTACTCTCCTGCTTTCATGAGTGTACAATGGAGTTTTCTAGAGTCTACATGATGAATGATACTTCAACAGACTGAATGAGAAGCAGATAGGAGAATCCAGCTCTCTTCTATTGAACCAGGTATTAAGGAGATTTGCAAAAACATACAATACTCCACACTGCTCACTAGAATTTTTTTCTTAGAAAGTGTAGTTATTTCTTACAAAAAAAAAAAAAACGGGCGCCTGGGTGGCTCAGTTGGTTAAGCGACTGCCTTCGGCTCAGGTCATGATCCTGGAGTCCCGGGATCGAGTCCCACATCGGGCTCCCTGCTCAGCGGGGGGTCTGCTTCTCCCTCTGCCCTCTTCCCTCTCGTGCTCTCTCTCATTCTCTCTTTCAAATAAATAAATAAAATCTTTAAAAAAAAAAAAAAAAAAAACTATTACGTATATTAACATATCTTTAAATGAATTAATCTTTAAAATTTTTCTCAGCTTTTAGTTTCTAATAAGGTCAATATTGACAGATATAACCCACATCAACAAAAGCTCCGAGGGGGGGCCTCAATAATTGTGAAGAGTGTCAAGGGATCTTCAGACCAAAAGGTTACAGAACCACTGTTTTAAGCAGATACCCAGTTGTTTATTAGATTAAGCAAGCTTTCTGAAGACTGGTTTCATCTTAAATAATCTTTTTTGCATCACTAATGAAGAGGGGTCAAGTTTGAGAATTTGGCCCTCAAAGCTCCCCCGAGGCCTCGTCACCCGGCCCCCAGGCCCCACCTGCCAACCCTACAGTCTTTGTGTCTTCTGTTGAGGCATTTCCATTCCATCGGCCTGCTCAAAGACGGTGCTGTAGGAGGATTACAATCATCACTACCCAGCATTTTTTCCACTGGTGAGCGTTTACCATTTGCTAGACATGCAGCCTGCAAGATCTCATTAAGAAGAGCTGAGAATGGGATGCCTGGGTGGCTCAGATGGTTAAGCATCTGCCTTCGGCTCAGGTCACGATCCCAGGGTCCTGGGATCGAGTCCCCCATCGGGCTCCCTGCTAGGCGGGGAGCCTGCTTCTCCCTCTGCCGCTGCCTCTATCTCTCTCTCTGACTCTCATGAATAAATAAATTTTTTAAAAAATTAAAAAAAAAAAAAGAAGAAGAAGCGCTCAGAACAGTGCCTGAAACATGTGAGCCCTCATTTGACGTTGGCAGTAACGGGGGTGATGGCTGCCTTACAGTAATCCAAATCCAACGTCTTCCTCACTTACGGGTAAGGAAGCCGAAGCACCTGTTACTTGCTCAAGGGCACACAGCTAAGGATCGGCAGAACCAGGATTCCAACCCAGCTCTATCTAAATCTCAAGTCCAAGAGCTCAACGCTTCTGCTGTTCACCAGCGTTTCTCACACTTCACAGTGCAGATGAATCATCTGAGGTTCTTAGTAAATGCAGATTCTGACTCCGTAACCATGGGGTAGGACCTGGGATTCTGCATTTCTAACGAGCTCCCAAGAAGGCCAAACCTGCTGGTCCTCAATGCACAGTTTAGAAGATTATACACCTGCCCTCTCATAAGAATCTTTAACTTGTTTTTTAATCTCTGTGTTCATTTTCCTCTGTCTACAATGAGATGTCTTTATCCCAATTAAAAGTATTTTTCATCTTTGTCCCATTCAACAATAGTCCCTAGCCTTCATTCCACCCCTATTTTTGCCAGTTACTCACAGGCACTCAGCAACTACCTTTAGAACATCACATTGACTTTTTCTCCATCAGCCGAACCGATACCTCCAGCTGTCGCCAGGGGGCACTGCCTGCTCATCAGTAGTTCAGGCTCGGCTGCAGTGTCTTGGTAGAGTTGAGTTACCACGTTGTGTCATTACATGAACTTCTATTAAAAATGGATGGGAACTGGAAAACTCAAATTGCAGGTGGTGACCAGAAGTATAGGTCTCAAACATAGCACAAATGAAATAGCAAAAGACATCAGTAAGCACGCCAAAATGTATTAAAAACTATCTGGCCTTGGTCGAGTGTAGGCTTTATGACCGTCAACTGTGTTTGTCCATGTAAGACAAAAAACAAGACCAAGAACTTACTTGATTCTGGGGCACCTGGCTGGCTCAGTTGGTAGAGCATTCGACTCTTCATCTCAGGGTTGTGAGTTCAAGCTCCACATCATGCACAGAATTTGCTTAAAAAAAAAAAAAACTTGTCTGATTCTAGGAAATATATCAATTATTAATTCTAAAGACAAGTTACTGGGTATTTCATAATATTTATTAATTGCACTTTGAGCAGAGCTCTGCCCCATTTTTCCATAGGTCACCTCCATTCACACTCCAGGCATAAAAGTCACTCATACCACTTTGTTACAGATATTACACAGCCAAAAACAAAGATTCATTCATGATGGAATCTACTAGGATCCCATTCACAACCGGATACATATATATAGGTTTATTTCTAAATATGCAGAAAGAAATATATATGGAAAGTCTTCACCAAACAAAGTGTTTTATAGTAAGCAGTACTGCGGTTGAAGGGAGACTCCAGTGAGAAAATGTCTAGATTCTAGTCATGATCACAGGAGAAATAACTAATTCATATCAAGCACAGAGGCAGTGTCTAGTACACACATTTCTACCATTCCCCAGGAGCGGACCCCATAGCTCCCTTGATAATTCATTACTTAGAGTTACAGTTATTAGAAAGAAAATTTATTTTGGAGACACATTAATGTTTTGGAGCTCAAATGCCAAAGATAGACCACCTAGGATCAAATCCTAGGCCTATCACTTACTGACCACATGACTTTGAATTAGTTACTTCATGAAATGCAGTGCTCAAGATTCAGTGGGCAAAGACCTCGTAATGGGTAGTGTGAAGAACTCAAGAATTCAATATTCCATTGTCCAGGTAATCCCAGTACCCACATGATACAGGAAATGCAAATGACCGTAGCAAGATTTAAACCCAGTTCAATGATCTCCAGTGTCATGTGGCATTTATGGGCAAGAATGGCTCTTTAGTCATTGCTAAGTCTGGTTCTAAGTAAGGAATATACCCAAGTTTGACGGGAATGGCCTGACTTCAATCAGTGACGTGAAATCCTAAAAAAATCCTTTCCTCCCAAACTTATACCCTGTTCTGTACAAACATGTGACAGAACACACAGCATCCGTTTTAAAGATGCTGATCAATTGTTCAAAGTTATTTATGACAGAATATGAAAAAGCAAATTTACAAAGACATCTAGTCTCATCTTTTCAAAATTACATATGAAATATATTTGAAAACATGCATATAAAGTCATCTGGGAGGTGTCACATCTCTTTTCTCCCTTGCAGCCTCCCCTGAGAAACCCAGAAGCTCTCTTGCCTCTGAGCTTTTAACCTCTTTTCTAGATTCTGTCAGTGACGGATATACCCTGGAGTTTCCGAGACGTACCTCACAGGCCTCAATAGTAAGTGAAGGGGGCTCAGATAATAGGACCATGATTCACTCAACTGCTTCAAACAGAACAGCTCTCATTTTATCTGTTACAGATATTGGGGTCCTGCCTAAGATTTCATCTGAAAAAAGGTTTTCCATAGCTAAATTAAGAGTCAGTACCCTTGACCACAGTATTAACTTGGTTCTTACTTTGCATTTCTAATGGTATTGTTTTATGCAACACAACGGATGATCTTTCACCAAAGTACATACTGTCTCCCCAAAGAGACTAGCTTCAAAGACTCTACAAGACCTCAGTCCTACTGCCTTGATTTACCCACAGTTATATAGAACGGCTTCATAGAGTCTTGAACAATTGAGAATACTTCCACTAGGACATTCATGTTTACAGGACACTGTCAGATAACCAACAACCAAGATAGGTGTATCAAAGCCTGGGACTCAATGGTCTACAGATCTCCACTGGCTTTTCTCATGACGCCTGAAATCCTGTTTTACTGTCATCTTCCACCCCAAAGCACATCCTTTTCAGAAGGATTTGAGAGAGCCCGAGCGTGCATGAGTAGGGGGAGAGGGACAGAGGAGAGGGAGAGGCAGGTGCCCCACTGAGCAAGGAGTCTGATGTGGGGTTCGATCCCAGGACCCTGGGATCATGACCTGAGCCAAAGGCAGAGGCCTAACGGACTGAGCCACCCAGTCACTATTATTACCCCTACCATGTGACTATTTCTATTTAAATAATTTAAATCAAATAAAATTTGCAATTCAGTCCCTCAGCTATCTCAACAGCATTTCAAGTGCTCAATTCCCACAGGTAGCTAGTGGCTACCATACTGGAAAGTGGAGAGAGAGAATATTCCCATCATCACAGAAAGTGCTACTGGTTAACACTGCTATCAAGGCCACCAAGTTTATCATTTCATAAAGTGTTCTGAAGAACACTAGCCTGGTAAGATGCTATAATGCTGGCTAGGTTCATCTGGAAAATTCTGCATCCGCACCCCCTGCCTTACATATCAGAGTATTAACATCATGGAACCTCAAGACTCAAGCTCTAGCATCAGATAGATGGGAGTTTGAATTCTAGCTCCACCACTTAGAGCAGTGTGACCTTGAGCAAGTCATTTACCTTTGAACCTCAGTTTCTTCATTTGACGAATGAGAATAACTGAACTCCTTAGTGTCGTCACAATAATGAGATAACCCATGTAAAATTTAGCAAAGTGCTTCACAAATACAAAAGTTTCAACAAATATAAGCTCAGTTATTTTTTTTTAATTTTATTTATTTATTTGAGAGAGAGAATGAGATAGAGCATGAGAGGGGGGAGGGTCAGAGGGAGAAGCAGACTCCCCGCTGAGCAGGGAGCCCGATGCGGGACTTGATCCCGGGACTCCAGGATCATGACCTGAGCCGAAGGCAGTCGCTTAACCAACTGAGCCACCCAGGCATCCCATGCTCAGTTATTTTTTTAAGTCCTATTTAACTTTGTTTAGTCCAGCATTTCCCAAATTCACTACCACCGAACTTTTTTTTTTTTTTTAGAATACATGGAAGAGATAATAATACCCCTCCACCAAAGATGCCTCTGCCCTAGGAACCTGTGAATATTTACCTTACATGGCAAAAAGGACTTTCCAGATGTGAAGTAAGGCTTCTGAGATGAGAAGATGACCCTGGACTATCCGGTGGGCCTGATGTAATCACAGGGGTCCTTTCTATGAGGGCGGCAGTAGGCTCAGAGTCAGAGAAGGAGACGCCATAAGAAAAGCAGACGTCAGAGGGGGGGTTGGAGGGAGATGCCGTGCTGCTGGCTTTGCAGATGGAGGACAGACCACAAACCAAGGAGTGCAGGCATCCTCTGGGAGCTGGAAAAAAATGAGGAAATGGACTCTCCCCTATGGCTCCTGGAAGGAATGCAGCCCTGTTGACACTTCATTTTAGGACCTTTGGTCTCCAGGACTGTAAGATGGTTTGTACTGTTTCAAGGCGCTAGGTTCATGGTAATTTATTACAGCAGGAATAGGAAACCGATAGAGAATACCTGAAATCATCTGTCAAGGTACTGATGTCCCACTGAGAGGCTTACCTGGTAGGACGAGCTGGAACCAGAATCAGGAATCCACCGTCTAGCTTAGTCCCGCAGTTAACCCATTTTGTAACTACTATCAGGTCAAAATCTCCGGGGTGCTTCACTTTCTTCTACAAAGTGATGATATTGTCAACTCCTTTACCTAATTTAAAAAAATTTTATGACGGTGAAAATTAGAGACCTACTTCATGAGAGTAATTCCAACTTGCATATTTCAACTCTTGTCAATTACAAGTACTTAGCAGGGGGGTAAAATAATGCATAAAGTAGAAAAGTTTTAGAAGAATGTCCTGAACTTTCATCAAGGATTTATAATGAAGGGCTGAAAAAGATTTTTTGTTAACGCACTCAGCCTCAAAGCTACCCGACCCAACATTGTATACCCAGTTGAAATATTTGGAATCAACTCCTTGCCTTCCTTCCCCTCCATCCAAACATTTCAAAGATTTGCAGTATGATATTTAGTCATTAAGGATATTTAACAAATTTTTTTTAAACTTTCTTTCCCTGCCAGAGTCAACAGGAAGGACAAAACCTACAGATCACAAGAGCTGCCTCTCCCATTTTTAAAAGAAAGACAAATCCCAGACTCAGGGATGGCAACGTCCTTTCTTCTTCCTTAACCTGCTGCGGAAACCAGGTGACCACCACACCTCTGAACACTGCACGTTCCTTCCCCAGCTCATCCTGTGCTGGGAGGTTTGTGACAATGCCAAGCGCCACCTGCTGGATTTGTCGGTCATGGAAACAGCTTTAGTCAGTGCCGAGGAAATCATCCCATCAGGATGGGCACCCAGGTGCCAAGAGTAAATACGAAAAACCACTGAACTGTACACTTGGAACTGCTCGTATGGCATGTGAATCATAGTTCAATCAAGTTCTTTTTAAAAAAAGAAGGTCGAAGAAATGGACATGGCAAAGGAATTGTGTTTCTTTTTTTTTTTAATTAGATTTTCCTCTAAATGATGGGACCTGTCATTCCTTAAGGTCCAGCCACAAATGATTATCCTAACAAAACAAAAGAGCTGGAGCCAGGGATGGGCTGTGTCCAAAGCAGAATTTTAACCATTCTGGGCCCAAAGAAATATTTCAGTCTTTTACTTGCTGAAAAGATTCTGTCCTCCTTAGACAATGTGCACCAACAAAAACCGACCTGTGTCTTCACTGTGGTGACATCAATCCCTGAGAAGCCATGGTCTTTTTGACTGGGCCTCTCATTACATTATAACAAAGATCATAGCTACAATTATCATTTGCATTTTAACAACAGAAAAAGCAAACAAACTCTCATTTAAAAAAAGATCAAAGACAATACATCACGATATCGACCACAGCTGTGTTTCAATGGGACTAGGAGTGATTTTTTTCAAGTTCTGCCTAAGCGGGCAAGATGCATCCACGTCCTTATATTCTTACCATCCTCATGCTTTCCAAAGAGCCTTCACATCCATGTCCAAATTTTATTGTCCATAAAAATCAAAACATGAATTATTCACAAAGACAAAAATCCCTAGCAGGACAAAGTGCAAGGCGATGGAAAGAACAAGAAGCCATTTGGCTTCACGGATCCCAGCCTGTGCCCTGCTAGCCAGGAGCCAGTCGCCTTAACAGGACAAGTCACGTCCACGGTCAGAGCATCTGTCTTCACAGCTGGACAATGAAGCTTTGACCCACACAACGCAGAGGGGCCCCTTTCAGATAGAACAGTCTCATTTGTTCAGGGCAGGGTTCCAATCTCCAGACTCGCAGTCTGTGGAATTTGAAATCTACAGGATAGTCATCCAGACAGTGGACTTAAGAGGCACATAACCAAGAGCAGAAACAGGAGGAGGGGTGCTGTTTTGTAGGAGTGGCCACCTAGACCCAGCCAGACCTAGTCAACACTTACCTTAGAGACAGATTTTCACTCAGCCTGCACCTGCAGCCTGAAACAACCCTCCACGACCCTAAACCTGCAGTAATGGGATGTGCCGGTCAGGAAGACCCCCAGCCAAAGTGACTCCACACCAACAAGATAACTGTGGTCCAAAAAATGGCATGACCGGGGCACTGGGGAAAGGAAACCTCAACACAGCAATGCCGTCAGCAAAGAAGGAAACACCAACAGTGCATTGTGACCCCTCTTCAAAAGTGGGAGGGGGAGAGAGGGGACGGCAAGGAATTTGGATCGCTGAGGGCTAACTTACAGAGAGCCCGCACAGCCGGAGCAGAGCATGCTCAGCAAGCTCCCCAGCTGCAGCTGACCAGCAAAGCCCAGCCCGATCCGCTCTGCGCCTCCCGGAGCTGCACCTGCCATGTTCAGAGCCTACACCTACAGGCAGAGGGAGACTTTAACTCTCGGAGACCTGATGTCAACCGTGCGAACCTCTCTGATAAGAAAGAGCTGTTTTCTGCTGGGTGTCATACAGGGATACCGAATACACAGCACGCATGAACTCCACAAAGGCTCTAGCCGAGACGCGCAGGGAAGGGCAGGGCTGAGGTCCCGGCTTAGATTTCACATCTGCAGGAGGCCTTTGCCAGACGCTCACCACCGACTCTTGGTTTGCTCCAGGTGCCCCCACTCAGGCCCCCCACGACAGCAAGCCTCTTACAGCCCTGTCTCCGAACTTTCCTGTAGGTTCGTGCCTCTACCTAGATCGCGGCTCCTTAAGAAAAGGGACTCTTCCACCACCTGGGGGGCCAAGGTCTAGCACAGATGTTTAGTGTTCGGCACAGAGGAGTGGCTTGGTAAATATTCACTGAAAGGAAAATACACAAGCTTTATATTCCCAGAGCCAATGGGCTCAATACCTGTTGTTGAACTGAACTCTACCAGCCTCAGAATCGTGATGAACAGGAAGTATCCCACAGCTAATTCTTTAGGAGGGCAGGATAGCACACTATTTGTGGACACCACCTCTGGGTCCCTAACTCTGGGTCCTGATGCCAACTCTGTCATCTGTTGGCTGTGAGCTCTACAGACCCACAGGCAAATAATTTCGGGTCTCTGTGCCTCAGAGTCCCCATCTGTAAGAAGGCGGTTGGAGCAGCCCCCCTCTCCAAGAGCTGTCCTGAGGATTCCGTGGGTAGAACGTGGAGCATCAAGGTTGGCACTGAGGACTCCCCCAGTAAATGATTGTTAGTATCACTCACCATTCCCTGGACCTGAGCTATCGGGTGAACTTGGCCCAGCCCCGGAAGAGGGCCCACTCAGCTCTGCTTTTATCAAAAGCCACTTAAGCACACCTGAAACTAAGGTAACACTGCAGGTTAACAACACTGGAATTAAAATTTTTTTAAAAGCCACTTAAAAACGTGGCCACTAGTTTGCTTTGTCTGGGTTCCTTTGAACTTTAAGCTGTTGAGGTCCTTTACAACTTGAAATTTTTTTAAAGATTTTATTTAGTTATTTGAGAGAGAGAGAGAGAGCACGAGTGGTGGGGAGGGGCAGAGAGAGAAGCAGACACCCCGCTGAGCATGGAGCCTGACTCGGGACTTGATCCCAGGACCCCGGGATCAGGACCTGAGCCGAAGACAGACACTTAACCGACTGAGCCACCCAGGCACCTCTACAAATTGAATTTCTTTTTAAATGTCTATGCCTTAGATTATCTGTTGTTTTATTAATGCTGCTCCATTACCAGGGGCTTCCCCTTAGCATCATTGCTATAGGTGGTATCCCTGTCAGGAAAAACAGCCTGGCGCCCGCGGAGACTTTTGCTGGGAAGAAGGTGTAGCAGCACTGTTTCTGGGGCCTCACATGAGTGTGGAGTAGAGGGAAAAGACTTTGTTGGGAGTCCATTTCCAAGCTGGGAACCAGCACCAGAGATGGCAAATTCTGAGACCTCTCCCTTTCTCCCTGCTGCCCTCTTATAATCCTCCTTCCCTGCCCAGGACTGTATTTTGGTTTGGTCCTTCTAAACTGCAATCCCTCTCCCTGGCTCTATCATTTGTTTTTGTAAATCACAGTCTCAGATTAGAATATCCCCTCTACTGGAGTCTCCTGAGCATTCTAAGAGCAGGACATATCTGCTCTTTACCTTTACTCCATCCCAAATAACTCTTAAAAAAAAAAAAAGGCTTTATCGAGGTATAATTTACATACCATAATATCCACTCATTTTGAGTGTACAAGTCAAGATTTTTAGCACATTTACAGAATTGTGTAACCATCCAATTTAACACACTTCCATCACCCCCAAAAAGATCCTTTGTGCCCATTTGCACTCACTCCCTTTCCCACCCCTGGCCCCAGGAACCACTATCTGCTTTCTGTCTCCATATATTTGACTTTTCTGGACATTTCATAGAAAGGGAATTTCACAACTTGTGGTCTTTGTGTCTGGCTTCTTTCACTTAGCATAGTATTTTTGAGGTTCACCTATATTGTAGTATGTGTCATTCTTTTATACTGCTGGATAGTATTCCCTTGTACCAATGCAGCCATTTGTCTATCCATTCACCAATGTGGGCATTTGGGTTGTTTCCAGCACTTTGGGGGTGGGGAGGCTACTTCTGCTTTTCATCCCACATAACTAACTCTCCTTTTTATTTCTGTATTGTATTGCTCAGTCGACCTCCCCCACATAATTTCTCCCCATGATCCCGTCTATCCAAACAGGAAAGGGGTTCAAATACTAGATAACTCCCCAAAATAAATAAAAACAGGGAAACCTGACAAATGTCCATTATGCATACAACTTAATCCTGTATTAAAGTAAATATGTTATCAACAAAGATCAACTTACAAATAAGAAACATGCATATAGTGGTTTTTTTTTTCCTTTAGGTTTGCTAAATTACATTTAGCCTTTAAATGGAAATGATATTAAAATGCAGGAAAAGTGGACACAAGCTACAGATCACACCTGTCAGTACCTAGGGGCACAAGTGCTGATAGATCAAAAGAAAAACAGAAACCGGGACTTGGTACTGGGGCTTGCCAAAGGAGAGAATTTCTTTTTGCTACAAGCACGTAGTCTCATTTTGATTTCTATGGTTAACGATGATTCAGGAAGAACACTCAAAAACTCATTTCTAGTTCTCAGAGGGTTCAGAAAATAATAATATGTATGTGCATCTATACACATATGGGCACATATATATGAGAGAGAGAGAGCAAATGTACCTAAATGTTAATAACTGGTGAATCTGGATGAGGTGTATATGAATTGCATAAGGTCTTGCATTTTTTTCTCTAAGTCTGCAATTTTTTCAAAATATAAAGTTAAAGTGCATTACCTCCAAAAACTGTGGAAAACTCAGCCTTCCCATCCTTCAGGACAAACATTTGGTCTCTAGCTGGAGCACCGGGGGATCCTTCCCCCAGTCCATTTTAATAGTCTGGGGAAGAACCACATGACTGATGGGCCTTTGTTTCCCTAGTTGTCTTTTAAAGATCAGACTTTTGTGACGTTAAAGCCTTCTGGAACTCATTTAGAGGTCTGTTACATGTCTTCGGGAGCCTGGAGCGTCCTAAGCTTTAAGCCATGATGTCAAGGAGTCTCTGTCTCTGGTCCTGAATGGATGTCCTCCACATACACCAGGTAATCTCTAATTCACACCATGTCCATCTGCTCCAAGTAGTGCTCAAGAAGTTTCTCTACACGCCCCCCGCCCCTGTTTTCCTCCTTAGAAGATGGCGTGGCCTCTTTACCCCCACAAGGGGTGCTTTTGGGGTGTGCGCATATTATTTCCCCGGCCATAGCGCAAACTGAGGGTTATGGCAGTTGCTGGGACAAAGCACTGAGCCCATTTCTGTTTCTGAAGTACCCTGACTTTCCAGAGGGAGAGGGGAGGCAGACAGACACAAAGAAACCCAGCGCCACAGACAGCCTTCCCCAAAATCAGGAGCTGTTTATTCCATCCGTTCTTATCGGGTGAGGTTGGGGCTTTGAGGAATTCTGAAGTGTCATCCCCTTACTTTCCAGAGACAAACTGGTGAAAGCAGAGCTAGTACCAGAACCCAAAGGTCGGACTCCCAGCCCAGCACATTCTCAGTGCCCAATACCAAGCATTTCTTTCTTTCTTTTTTTAAGATTTTATTTATTTATTTGAGAGAGAGAGAATGAGAGACAGAGAGCACGAGAGGGAGAAGGGTCAGAGGGAGAAGCAGACTCCCTGCCGAGCAGGGAGCCCGACTCGGGACTCAATCCCGGGACTCCAGGATCATGACCTGAGCCAAAGGCAGACACTTAACCGATGAGCCACCCGGGTGCCCCAATACTTCTTTTTTTTTTTTTTAAAGATTTTATTTATTTATTTGAGAGAGAATGAGATAGAGAGCATGAGAGGGGGGAGGGTCAGAGGGAGAAGCAGACGCCCTGCCGAGCAGGGAGCCCGATGCGGGACTCGATCCCGGGACTCCAGGATCATGACCTGAGCCGAAGGCAGTCGCTTAACCAGCTGAGCCACCCAGGCGCCCCCGATACTAAGCATTTCTGGTTCGGCTACACTCCAAGCAGGACGCATCTTCATGGCAATCCCACAAACCCCTTGCCCTGAACAATTCTGGCTCCTCTGATTCCTCCAGAGCATCTTTCCACTGCCTACCATAAAGTGTCAAGACTAGCACTAGGATAATTTTTTTTTCCAAGAACTTCCTCGTTTTCCAACGTTAACGTGTAACTTTCTTTGAAACACCTTAAATGCCTTCCACATAGAAATTGTTTTTCTTCTATTCCTCTTGTTTCGGTAAATTCTCTAGGAGTTCTCTCTGCAAAGCAGCCTAACTCATCACTTGTTTTGCCTTCATCATCATCACCACCTGTTGAAATCATATTCCACATAGTCTAAGTCAGAGTCTAAAATCACTTCTAAAAAACTCACAACAGTTGGATAAACTACAGACTAAACCCATCTGTGATTAGATTTTTACATAGGCCTTCTTCGCAGTTTTCGTTTTCTTTATCCAGCTCTGTGCGCCTGACCTCAAGTGGCTGCTGGTGGGTAGGCTGGATCAAGGCAGGAGCTCCTCTGTGCAGGCGGAAAAGCAGCGTTCGTTCTTGCTTTAAAACAGGGCAGTGCCCCCCCCCCACACACACACACCTCCGCCCAACCCGCAATGTCCACATCCGCCGGGAACTTGTTGGAAATGCACATTCTTGGGCCTTCCTCCTGACCCACTGGATCAGGTATGCAGGTGATTCCGGGGCAGGCTGGAGTGCACGAGTCACTTCTCCGCAGCAGTGTTTGCTGATTTACAGACTGCAGTCAAGATTTCAGAAACAGCTGGTTGAAAATAATTGCCTCACTGGCTCGTGACCCCCCAGGAATACATCCCACTTACATGTGTGTTGTCCTCATTTATCATTTATGAGTCTATGGGGTTTTAGCGCCACAGGGCTGGCAATGTGACACAAGGCTTGCTAATGAGCAGCACCCAAGCATCCCCGCTGCCGCCGTTCAGTGCAGCGGTGGTGTCTCGCATGCGACAGAGCAGAGGTGAGCAACCAACCTTCTTCCACATTCGGCTCTCAGGAAACAAGCAAGGGGAGGGCCCAGAGGTGTCACTGGACACTGATGACAGCACATTTATTTCCTACACCGAAGAGCCGAGGCAGAAAGACAAAAAGAAGCAGACTTCTGTAAGGACGAGCTGCGTGGGAAAGCTGATGCTGGCAACTGCCTTCGCAGGCTCCAACTCCAGCACCATGAACACGTCTGCTCATCTCCACTTTGCCGGAGGATACCTGCCCTCTGACTCTAAGGACTGGAGGACCATCGTCCCGGCTCTCTTGGTGGCCGTCTGCCTGGTGGGCTTCATGGGGAACGTTTGCGTGATGGGCGTCCTCCTTCACAGCGCCTGGAAAGGAAAGCCATCCATGATCCACTCCCTGATTCTGAATCTCAGCCTGGCCGATCTCTCTCTCCTGCTCTTTTCTGCACCTGTCCGAGCTACAGCATACTTCAAAAGTGTTTGGGACCTCGGCTGGTTTGTCTGCAAGTCCTCTGACTGGTTCATCCACACGTGCATGGCAGCCAAGAGCCTGACGATCGTTGCAGTGGCCAAGGTATGCTTCATGTATGCAAGTGACCCAGCCAAGCAAGTAAGTATCCACAACTGCACCATCTGGTCAGTGCTGGTGGCCATCTGGGCTGTGGCTAGCCTGCTACCCCTGCCCGAATGGTTCTTTAGCACCACCAGGCTTCATGCGGGTGTGGAAATGTGCCTCATGGATGTACCCCCTGTGGCAGAAGAGTTCATGGCCATGTTTGGTAAGCTCTACCCTCTCCTGGCATTTTGCCTTCCGTCACTCCTTGCCAGTTTTTATTTCTGGAGAGCTTATGGCCAGTGTAAAAAACGAGGAACTAAGACTCAAAATCTTAGAAACCAGATGCGCTCCAAGCAACTCACGGTGATGTTGCTGAGCATTGCTGTCACCTCGGCTGTCCTCTGGCTCCCTGAATGGGTAGCCTGGCTGTGGATATGGCACGTGAAGGCCGGAGGCCCGGCCCCACCACAAGGTTTTATAGCCTTGTCTCAAGTCCTCATGTTTTCCATCTCTTCGGCAAATCCTCTCATTTTTCTAGTGATGTCAGAGGAGTTCAAGGAAGACTTGAAAGGCTTATGGAAATGGATAACCAAAAAGCACCCGACTGCCTCAGAGTCTCAGAAAACACCAGCTGGTGACTCAGAGGTCCCTCCCGACAATGACCCATCTCCCGAGTCCCCAACATCCACCCCAGAGAAAGAGAAAACCGGCTCTCCCTCCTCTGGCATAGAGAGAAGTGAGAAGGCACAGATCCCCATCCTCCCTGATGTAGAGCAGTTTTGGCATGAGAGGGACACAGTCCCTTGTGTACAAGACAATGACCCTATCCCCTGGGAACATGAAGACCAGGAGATGGGAGATTGTGACAAATAGATTCAGTTTCAAAGCAAACGAATTGTGATTATTGTATTGACTCGTCCCACTGCTTGTCAACACTACAGCCTTTACCATAAACAACACAATACAATGACTAACGCTAGAATTACAAAAATGCTTCCCAGTATGCATTTTCAAAATGTGCAATTTGGGAAGTAGAACACCATGGTAGTGATAATGATTGTGTTTCAGAATTATATCCTGGCTAAGTGTTGTGTGAAGATGCTTCCGGCACACGCACTAGAAATTCCAGGTATTTTGTCCCTTGTTCACAATCGGTTTTACTGGGTACTCCTTAGGACCACCCTGTCTGTACCTGGTGGAGCAGAGCCCATCTTTGCCAAAAGCTGAACTCCTTTCCTTTTACTTTCTTCCTGAGCCTGCTAGCCTTAACGTTCCTTATCAAACTTTCATATAACCAAAACTCAAAAACTACTTCCACTTAAGAGATTTTAAAAACATTAATGTATGTTAAGGAGTTATCTTCGTTTGCTTAATCCATGTAGAATTTCCATGACTGAAGGTTACAAAATAAGGACCACCACCTTAATGTGGACTGATTTCAAACCATGGCTTATTTTTGGCTAAGTTTAAGTAAATCCACACTTCGCCTTATCCTAAATAACCTGCTTCACTCGTCTTTGTAAAGCCAACTGTCTTCAGTTTCTGAGAATTCTAGCAGCTTAGCATGACATTCTAAATTCTGATATGGAGAGAGAACTTTTAAAACCGCCCTTCTATCTCTTCCCAATTACCTGTTCCTCCCAGTATCTTTCAGTCAAGATAAACAGAAGCTAAAGTTAATGATAAAGGTAGTAACTGCTGAAGGCAACTCTCAAGTATGAAGGAATAGGGATGGTCGTCTTTCTTGTTAAATGGTACTAAATGTCTCCTAAACACTCAACTTGAACCCTGCCCAAATACCTAAGGGTCTTTGTTATAAAGATGATCAAGAGTAACAAGAAAAGTGTATATATTAAAAAAAAAAAAAAAAAAATTAGTAGGAAAAGAAAAACTCCATGGATACAAGACAGAATTTGGCTAAGAACAGAAAAGAAACAGCACAAGGGCGATGCAGAAAGAAAAGCAGTGCTATTCAATTTTGTGTTCCCAAACATATTACCAGTATAATTCGAGTAAAAGGCTATAACTATTCATTTTACAGCAAGGTAAATCATACCCAATAAACATAATGATTTTGATACCTTTCCCTGTTGGATATAAGGACACTTATCCACGATTCTTGATTACTTTGTAATGGAACTCTGGGGTATTTGCACTGAGGGGTTCCCTCAGGAAAAAACTGCCTTTAGGCCAAGCCATGGAGAACTTAAAATATAAAAATATGCCGTGGATGGAACTTTTATCTTTAAAAAAATGTTCAGTCTGTGGGTTTTTTGGTTTGTTGTCTTTACAAATGGTTGTGGTTTGCTTTTTCAACACAGAAGATGGGGCTGCTTTCATTTTACTTAGTTCATTACAAATTTTATTTTAAGGCTCACAAGATCACAAAGTACAATTTAACCCAAATATCCAAATATTGTTTTGTGAGACAATAGTTATACAAAGGGAGTACCTTTAAAATTGTCTGTGATGAACTATTTGATTTAAAGACTGTTCATTATATATAGCAAATGTTGGATGTAAGCTTCCAGTGTTTGACATTTTAACTTGTAAACAAATAAAAACAATTGCTTTATTTCAGATAGTTTTGGAGACTTAAAAAGCTGTCTTTGTCTTGAATGCTCCTTTCAAAATCATTATTTGGCACAATGGGGCTTTATGGGGAGGTCAGACCTTAACACTGATATAGGTCTCAGGGTAAACTGAATCAAGTATTTTTAAGGAGTTTGCTGGTAAGCGCCAAGTCAAGATGGACATTTTGAGACACAGTGTAATTACAATGACCTTTTCATTAAGAACCTAATACACAGTCCTGACTTGATCTTTTAAAGAAATCTGCATAGTGAAGTCTGATTTGCACCTTAAATGAACAATCAATCCCAAATACAACAGAAGTAGGAAATTAGAATAGGTATCACCAAACCATTTTTTTTTTCACACTTTGCAACTGTGAAAAACAGAAAGTAGTGAGTGGGCAAACAATACTAGGTGGAATTCAGAAAAATATAGCATTCTAAAAAGTTCACTTTTGTAGGTTATATTCCTATAATAGTTGTGTTCCTTTTGGCAAACATTGCAGTTTCATTCCTCACAGAACTTAAAAGCCACTCAGTGGAATTATAAAAACGACCTTCGAAAAAAGAGAGAAAAATATCTTGTTAATTTTCAGTTGTAGAGGTTAAGACCTTAGTCAGGTAATTTCAGTTTCCTATACATAATTTCTGTGGCACTTAATATGCTTAAGCTAAGTACTAAGTAACGTGTGAACGAGTCTGTGTATGCATGTGATGTGTGTCTGTGTGCACATGACATACAGATACAGATCTATTGGTTCTTCCTCATTTTATGTTTTGTTGCAATCACAGCTGGTGTGACATAACAGGGAAAACAAATTATCCAATTTAACATATTTTCCTTAAGCATTTATGTGGTACTCTGAAATGAGAAATCTATGAAGGAAGGAGACAGAGGAGTCTTTAAACTGGGGAGGTACAGCTAGAAAGAGCAAGTGGGGGTCAAAGGTGGGCGTCATGGTATGATGTGTAGGACCCACTGAAAGGATGCCAAGAAGGCAGCAATCAGCCACATGTAACATAAAAAGACAAAAACAAGAGAACAACAAATCCGCATCTTCTTGCTACGAAGCAATAAGATATTGCTAAGAGACTGAGCACCAAAGTGGTTCTCTACATTCCTTCCCTTTTATACAGCAAATAATTTATTATATTCAAGCCTTTAAAAACTACGTGATACTTAAGATGTAAAGTCAACTTTCTTGGTGCCAAATTACATTTGCTACTGCTTTTAAGAACAGGTTTAAAAGAAGTTTTTTTAAAAAATTCTTTAACAATAATCATATTACAATCCACATATAAAAAAAGGGTTGGTTTATTGTAGTTCAAATACATAAACTGAACATTCAAACATCTTAAAATTAAACTTTAGAAACAAAAGTTTAACATTCAAACAGGAGTATAGTTTACAGGGAACACCCAAGAAAGGTAATTTGTTGTCTAATCCAGAATATTGATAAAGATCACTTAATGGTAAATAAAATGTGTTTAACCAGCAGTCCTATTCTGGCCAATATGTTAGTTATGACCATGGTTCCATACCTGAGAAGAAATTACTAAATAAATCTTCTCTTAGGCTAAACAACAAGACTTGGCCTCTAATTCTGAGGGGATAATCAAAGCACATAAGTGAACAAACAAAACTAAAGTGTTCTTTAGAGACAAAGGTAAAAGTATGTCCATTATAATCTTAGCCTCTGGAAGATAAGAATTCAATTTTCAGTGTTTTCTCTTTTACCCGCTTTAAAAAACAAAATCAAAACAGAACAACCCCCAACTTAGGTTTTCTTGGAGTATGTGGTATTTGCATCTTGCAAGTTCAAACCACAAATGCTCTTACGTCTTGCATGTTTAACACTGCTAGAAAGAACGTCACCAAAAGTCACTGACTTCCACACCTCATAAAAGGATGATTTTTAGCTTCGAGATTTTAGATTTACTAGAGACAGCCTATATTTGAGTATGTATGTCAGTCATGCCACACAAAGAAAAGCATAAATTATTTCCAAAGTGTTCTCTGTTCAGAAACGGTTCACGAATGCTTCTCCTTCTGTTCGTCAGATGGTTCTGCAATAGTTTGACTAATGCACATACATGTAAAAACCTGAAAATTGGCTCATGCAAGCGTTTCGAATGAAGATCCCCCTGTGGAAGAGTACTGAGAATTATTTTGTTGATCGTCTCGTGGGCTCTGACGCTGTGGGAGGCGGGGGTGGACCCCGGCGGTCCAGGTCGTCCACATATGCCACAATCAGTTTACGCCTCTCCTCGGGCACACAGTCTAGTACTAGATACCGTTTGTCGTTCTGCAAGATTTTTTCTACATCTTTCAGGTGCTGATCAGATTCCTGGATTAGCTTTTTGGATCTGAAATAAGAAAAGAAGTCCAAGAATTACTGACTGCTGTTCCCAGGTCTTTCAGAAATGAGCTGGAAATGTCCATCTAGTTCCTAATCGTGTTTCCATTTTATTTATTTATTTTTTTAAGAAAAATTTCACTGCAGTGGTCACCTTTGTAAGTCGCCTCAGCAAAGACTCCAAGGAGTGAAAGGGCCTCAGAAGCTGAATTACCCTCCCACCCCTACTGGTGGTCCCTCCAGATCAGGGCTGAGGGTGGGTGGGTAAATCTTGCCCGTGCTGTACCTGTTCTGTGGATGAACAGAGGACTTCAGTCTGCGGGGCTGCCAATCCCAGCATCTCTCACAAGCTTTCACTTTCACATCTTTCACTAAATTAACTATAAAAATGTAGAAAGAAGTCTTACTTCACATCTAATTTAAAAGCCCAAGCTGATGCAAAACATTAAGGATCCTGACCAAAAAAATCCAATGACAAAATACCTAAAAACCACACCCTCAGCACTATCTATCCTCCCGTGCACATACCCTTCATTAAGATGTTTCCAATTTTTCTCTTAAAGGAAGAAAAGCTGGAGCATGAAACAAAACTGTTTCCTGCGCACTGACTGCTAAGCAACGTTAACTTGTTTTCCTGATGGTAAACTGTTGGGAATGTGGAACTACTGGGCATGTTACAGAGAAATCTGGTTTCAAAACTCTGACTTTATCATTTAAAATTTTTAAAGTATCCAGCAAACTGCTATCATCTGAAAAAAGAAAATGTTTTTGCTGAGCTTAAATAAGATGATTTCAAGCTTTCAAACTGTTTCACAACACTGAATAGTCTCCACAGGAAGCAAAGATAATGGATAGTGAAGGAGTATTTTAAAAGTCTCTTCACGAATACAATTCTTAAATAGTTAGGGGTACTCCTAAAAAAGCAGTGAAGTAAAAACAAAAGTGTGTTTAAAAAACTGGATGGGTGGGTAACACAAAATAAGAATTGACATCTGGGCCCTTTCTTTGAAAAAAAAAAAAAAAAAGGTAACGTAGATATGGGCTGTATTTGGCCTTTGATAAAAGTTGGCTTCTTCTTTTCCTAAAAATTAATAATGTCAACATGTGTGTGAATGCAAAGAATGCTTTGGCCATTAGAGTAAGAACTAGTAAAGACAATGACTGCTGATATGAAACATTTCATTGCACACACCTATAGGTTATAAATTTGGTCTCTTTCAAAAGCGTCCTGAAGTCAGCTTTGGCTGTGATGTATTTGTCTCTGATGTATTCCTCAAATTCTCTTTGTTTTTTCTGCAAAAAGACATTAAGATTAGGGGGGGGGGGGAAAAAGTCAAAATCAGAATCAATTATTTATTAAACCAGTTACTTATAATATAAATATAAATTATTTATAAACCATTATAAATAATTCAAAAGAAAAAGACACTAAGGTGCATTTTTGTTCATGTAACATTTACTAAAATGCAAAATGCGCAATGTACATTTTTAAGGCCAAAAGAAACCACGAACAAGGTCCCATACACTGTATTAGCAGTAGCTAAGACTCAAGGGGCTTGCTCGGGGCGACACTGCTGAGGGTTTGATGAGGCTATCTCCTTTCATGTTCCTAACAACCTCAAGTGGTAGACACTCTTAAAAATAAGAGATTAAGGGGTAAACATGCCTTTCCTACAGACTGTATTTATCTCTTCCAGCACCAAGACAATAATGTGGTATGACTTTTGGAGAACCCCAACTGACAGTCATAACTTTACTAAGTGATACTAAGCATTTAGCTCTTCTAGTAAGGGAGCAGGAATGACGGGTAGTATAAACTCTTTGGACAAAAAAGTAAATAAAATTAAATAAAATTTAAAAAGACCTTATTGTCAATTGTAAACGATCAGTGAAGTTAGAAACTGAGACTGGACCTGTCAGCTATCTTTCCCGGTCTACCACTCTTTCCCAGCCGTATGTACTTCGTGGTCTGCACATCTATAACCCAACTTACTAAAGTATATCTATGAGGCTGTGCACTCTAGACTCGGAGAAACCAACCAGGCAAAGAGAATGATGGGGACAGGAACAAATGAAAGGCAAAGGGCTAAAATAAGACAGCAGTCAGCTACGTTTCCCTTGGCCTCATTCACTATTTCAGAAGCCAGCTGAATTCGCTTCCCACACAGGAGGCAGAGTGCACCAGAACGAAGCTCGGCTTCTAAAACTTCACTCGTCTGACGTTCCTCTACTCCAGTTTCTGGAGCATACAGGAACAAGAGGTGGTGTTGCGGCGTTCTGCTAGCATGGCTCAGGGGCTCTGACAGTCTGGTACCAGCATTAATGTTATCTACCTAGTGGGACCTGACTATCCAATGAATAAAATCTACAGCTTCATTAAAGCTCTAACATCCCCAAACACAGGCTTGACCCCAAGGATTAAATTTTTAAGTTTCTCCTGTGCTTTCTTGTTTATGTATCGTGCAAGACAGAAAATATGAATTTAAACTTCAGATTTATTTCTCATACACTTAAAAGTTATTCACTTAAAACCATCAATTTCATTTTGGTCAAGATCCTAGACGTACTGATTGAACACCCAATTAATATTTATAAACTGACAGTAGTAAATCTCAGACAAAATCCTCTTACCCTGTCACTGGAGGAGAACTTAATGCACCGAGGATCTTCTTTAATGATTTTTTTTACTTCTTTCCATGTGGATGTTAAGGTAATCTTTGAAAGGCAAGTGAATAAAAAACATAAATACAACTCACTTTTATTGAGAGGGTCAAACGGCAGCACATATGGTATGTGGTATCACACACTGACCTGCCATCTCTTGTAATGCCCAAAAGTTAACTGGACAGGGAAGCAGCTTTAATGCAATTTCTTTTTGGCTTGCCACAAGAGTTATTTTCATGGCCACATTTCAATGTGGCCTGAGACTATCACCTGCAAACCCTGTGTCTCCATAGGTAACACCATAACTTCTAAAGAAACCATCACCAAAAAGAGATTACGTAATCAGGAGAAAACCTGAACAACAGAGGGTACAAACTGCCAAAGGAGGGAGCCATGGTGCCAAACTGAAAATGGAGCGAAAGATGGAATCTATTAAGTATCTCGTCAGGAGGGATCGATGATTACACAGCTTGGGACATTACGAACTACCACAGGAGCAGATACGAATGTTGAAACTGCAGAAGGAAGTAATCTCTACATAGTAAGAATGCCATGAACATTTTACTTTAAAAAGGAAAAATAAAATCAAAGAAGAAAGTGTCATAAAACTCATGAATTCTAGTAATGGATCTAAAGACCATGACGCTAATAATCACATCAATGTTTTACTTTTGGAATTATTCATGAAGGCCCATCTAGATTAAAACAGGGAAAATAAGGGACTTACTGCAGAAGTTTCATCCAGAAGTTGCCTAAAGTGCTCCCTCTTCTTTTTGGTAAGTGCTTCAATGTGTTCATTAAAAAGCTTCTCTTTCTCCTCTCTTTCCAACAAGGATCCAGATTCCCAACGGTGATCTTTCCGCAGAGTCCTCCGAGTATCAGACCATGACACATCTGAAGAACGTACCTAAAAACGTACCAAAAAATTGTATCACCAGAGACTTATCTTCTCATATTTCAACAATAAAAGGCTTATTTACTTAATTTAGGAATGATACATTTAATAATAAAAGCAGCTTCTAGTGATTGCACCTTAAGCAGTCACTGAAAATCTTTTTTAAAGCCAGAAAGCCCACCACTCAGAGCTTCCCTAAGCTGTCAAGTATGGATTTAGAGGTGGAGAAGGGTGAAGAGAAGAACTTCTATTTAACATCTTACCAACTTTCAGTAGGAGAAATTCCTATTCTATTCCAAATAGAACAGGAAATATCTTACTGTAGTACTAAAGAGGTCACAGGAAAAAAAAAAAAAACACTCAACAAATCTTGAGCTCCAATGTGTACTTATCAACTACATATGGGAAGTGACACTTCCGAGTATAAGCAAGAAATTAACATGGCTAACGAGAGAAGACATGGCGGATCAGGCTGGCTCAACAACCAGCAGAAAGGTACGCTTCATGGCTTCAAATGGCATCACCAGTTATTGCTAGTCACACTGCTGCCAATGCTAAAGAAATATGGAAGGCTGAAAAGACAGGTAAGAAAAAAGAAAAATACGAAAACATTTATTTAACCAACATTTACCAAGCATCGATCAATGTGTCAGCTGAACACGGAGCTTGATACTGGAAAAAATTAAGACACTATCACTTCCTTCAAAGGACTCACTTTTTTTAAGGGGAAAGAGGTGTATAAGCAAGTAATTGCAACTGCATGTAGTAAGGGCTGCAGAGGTGTATGCTGACCACAGGGTGGCCAAGGGGAACAGGAAAAACAAATCCGCCTTAGATGGGTCAAGATCAACCTCACAAAAGAGATCTGGGTGTGATCTTGAACAATGAGTTTCTAACTGCAGCGGGAAGCATCCTAGCTGGAGGGATTGGCCTGAGCAATGACAGGATTCATTAATGTAAGTGTGGTTCATTAGAGGTAAGTTCAGAAAGGCTGGAGCATAGGGGGCAAGAGAGGAACCAAAGAGGGTAACATAATATGAAGGTGGGGGAGTCAAGAAATGAATAGCCTTATATATTATGCTAAGACAGAGTTTTAAACGTAGGCGACCACTAGAAGCACAGAGAACCTTCTCTCTGCAAGCCACAGGGAAAGTGACAAAATCATTTGGTTCTTATGATGACTTCTATGACTGCGATAAAGAGGATGAACTCGGGGGAAGTAAAAGCAAGGAGAACAATCAGGGAACGACTGTAACTGTCCAGAGAACAAAAAGAGGAAAATGAAAACAGATCATCAGAAGAAAGGGAAGAAATCAGAAGACGTGACAGTAGTAATGAAAAGGGACCTTACAAAAGAAGAGAAGAGAAACAGCAGGAGAGACGGTGACAGGGAGAAGGGACGAAAAAAGTAGAACAGCAGAGCAGCCTTGGGCACTCACTGTACAGAGAAAACCCTACACACCTCAACAACCCTGGGTGATGCAGAAAGGTTTGTCAAGAAAATTCCAGGGTATCTCCTGAGGTCAGTACACCTCCAGTCCTAGATCTCACACCATCTACATGTACAATAATTCATCATCACAGTGATGACCCGAAATCATCAAGAAAAAGGTTTAATTATGTTCAGCACATTTTGTTTATTACTATGGCATGTCAGTGTGTGGTAATTTAAGATGACTTCCATCAAGAATAAAGAAATTATCTCTGAGACTAAAAGATTACAAATTTTTATATATACAGAACATCTAACCTCTGAAAATGTTAAATAACTAGGGTTTTCCTATTCTAATGGTGCTAATGCCAAGAACTCCATTTTAAAACACCTTATAAAACAAATTAGCAAATTACATCTCTGAGTCAATTTAAATATGAAAATTTTCACTAACAAGGTAATATAACAGATCTCTCATGTCCAGTACTATAAAGGGGTGAGGGGGAAAGCAAGAGTAATATATACCATGTCAGACAAAAGAGCCTTGAAATTCTGGATAGCTTCTTCTCGTTTGTGTTGCTCTCTCTCTCGATCTATTTCTTTTGTTTGTTCTGAACGAGCCTTCTGTACCTCTCTTTCTCGTTCTCGAAGGCTTGCCTCAATGCGGGCTTGCCTTTCAAGCTCCTTTTCTTTTTCTGAGTCTAAATTCTGTAAAAGTAAAATTACAGGATCAAAACAGGTTTCCACAGAATAACTAGTATGCCAAATAGAAAATTTCAAACCTGGTTTTTACCAAGAAAATTCCTAAACACTATACCTCGTTTCCATACCAACTACTAGAGATCTTATATTAAGAATACCAACAAGAAAAATTCCAAATCCCAAACAGGAGTGAATACCTTTATAATATAGCAATTAAGAATTTTATTATTCCATGCTTTCAGTACAAGTAAACACGATGGTTACCTTGGCTATTTTTTCAATATACTGTTTGAAAAGGTCTTCTCTCATTGATGAACTGTCCACTGCTTTGTAACGTGGATCACTTTCTACTTTGTCTTTCACTTTGCTCCATCGAGACTGACTGTCCAAGTGATGATTTGATAACAATTCAAAGAAATCCGATTTAATCTGTATTTCAAAACATGGAGTGGGATGGGGGGGAAATGTGCCATGAGAAATTCCTCCTATGCAAACGTTTGTAACCAGAAAAAACTATTCACTTACCTTAAAGATGGGAATAGTAATAACTTTTAAATGCATTTATTTAGAGTGGAATAATTTTTAGAATCGCTCTTTTAGGAAAAATATAAAGGACAACACACATATAAGCTCTCATTTAAAATCTACCAAGTTCAAGATAAATCATTTTCTCCAGTGAAATTATTCAAATGCAGAAAAAAATCTTAGGTTGTTTTTAACTTTTGCATTTCAGAACTGCCATTTTTTAATAAGAACTCACATTTATTTTTAGGTAAGATTCAGGCTTATGAACTGACAGTAAACTATACTTTAACATCAAGACACTAAGAATGACTTATTTTAAAAAGTACACGAGTAACATTTTTTGTTACAAAAAGGGGAATTTAGAGCTGAGCACAAATAAGTCTCATTCATTCGCAACTTGAAACTATACTGTCAAATGCCTAAAAACAGGTAAAAAACGGTAAATTTTTGTATTTTAGTTTAAAAAAAGCAAAGTTTGCACCCTTACATATAAATTACAGAATTTCTATGGTCATAATCAAGCATTACATAAACTATATTTAGATTTTTTGTATTTAGCCATTAAATATGTATGCCTTTACCATTATACAACTCAAAATAAAAGTGTTAATGAATTTAACATTCTTAACCAATCAAGTACCAAGTTAGTAACATTATACCAAGGGTATGAAATGGTATTAATCCTTTAGTGCCAACATATACAATACTTAGAATCCCTCTCCCAAACTGTAATTCTCATTTTTTAAATAGGGAAGAAAGGGATAAAGAAGGCATTTATTTTTATGCACCTTTGAGGACCTGTTTTAAAATTCAGTCTCATTTAAATTATCTTGTACTCCTACCAGGGGAGATACCTGAGGTAGCAGTCAATTCAAGAGGATTCTGGCCATGTCAAGAACCTCTCCTCCCCATAGGGGTTAAACATGCTGGCTTCCCACCTGACCAAGGGAAGGAGAAATTAGGAATGGAATCATTCCTTCTGCCTATTCCAACCCTCATTTCCCCTATGAGAGGATTAAAAGGGAGGATGATGTCCTTTCTGGAAAACATGGTAAGGTTGTAAAAAAGAGTTTCCCTATTAGGGATTTTTTTTAAAAAAAGACAAGAGCTAACCAACTGTGGATTTCTTTACTACTGAACTTAGCTCTTGCCTTTGTTTGGAATAGTAAGAAATACTCATAAACCCAGTATTTCTAGACAGTGAAAAAGAAACTACTTGATATAGTGATTTAACAATTTTTCTGTTCATCTTGTCTACTTTGTATCTGACATGATGAACACCCAATTCCTAGATGCATATAACTACAAAGCAAAATTGACAAAATTTGTATTAAATAAAGCATGCAAGCTGTATCAAATAGGAATCTTTCCAAGCCACAGGAATTTATATTGATTGAAGACAGTTTTCACATATTAGACACGAAACCTATAAAGGATTATCATACAGGTTTTAAAAAATGTGTGATGTATAAACAAAGTGAACTTTAAATGAAGTTAAACTTCCTTTCACTACGGATACTACCATGACAGGCTATTACATGGCTTACCAAAGCTGCTATTTGTATGGGAATTATTTAACAACTGAGTAAATGTCAAAAAAAAAAAAAAAATGTAAGTTACCACTAGCAGCAATTCAAGGCCCTGTATCCCCTATTTTCTTCTGTCTCCAAATGGAAGTACCTTACCATTTAGGCTGTTCAGTTTAATAGGGAAAAATAGTCTCCCTAGACTAATAATGTACTGTAACAAAAATATTTAATTTGTTCAAAATGAAATTTAAGGGAGGGTAGAGAGAAAAATGCCAACTTTATGAGAGGATTAACTCTATTATATGCAACTTCAAATGTGTTGTTCCAAAAGGCATGTTACTTGAACCAGAATTTTATAAAAACTGGTTATAATAAAAAATTGTAAGTAAATAAACAAAAATTTGAGGGTAGCTATTTTGGCAAGCAAAACAGCTCAGTAAAATAAGCAGAGTTTTAGGGACATTTTTTTATAAAACTGAAAATAACCAGTAAAACCTCCATGAAAATGATTTTACCCTTTAGCTTAAAAATGTCTACTGAAGGAAAAAAGCAACTTCACCAAAAATCAGTGTCCTTCATAGGTTTCTGACTCAGCAAGTAATTACCTTTAAACCTTTACTATTCAGCTATTAATTGCATTACCTCAATGCTACAAGCAGCAGCTAGAGAATCACAAGAACAAAGAAAGAAACTCCAATATACCAGCACCATGCTACTAGTACTAATCCTACCATTCAATTAGTTAAAATGTGATTTTTAAAAAACGGTACAGACAATATACTTCATAAAAATAAATATTTACTGTACAGTAAAAGTCATGAAGAAAGTGGTAAAACTTCATTAACCAGCTACTTCTCTGAATGTGAATATAAATTATACTATATTTAAACCCTTACTTTAAAGATTTTTGTTTCCATGGCCTAGTTAGTAATTTTGCATTCTTTAAACTGGCTGAGAAAGTTTCACTTTAGTAATTTCCGGCCTCTTTTTAAAAAATTAAGTAATGATACAAAACCAAACCTGTAATTTAGAGATTTTATAATCAAAAGAAAATAAAGCTGAATATATTAGGTTTATTTAGATGTAATGTCTATTTAATTTATTTCAATTAACACATTGTGGGCACAACTCTCATCACTTCATGAGGAAAAAGACTAAAAAAATGTAAAGTACCGGAACTGTGGGAGGCTAAAGTCACCACAGAGAGATACCAATTCTTTCCTCACTAGGGAATCCCATAATACTTTGCGTATCAGTGACTGACAGCTGTCAGACTGAACTGATTGAAAGGCAGCACAGCACAAAACTGTAAAGTCTATCCACTTGTTATAAAACAGAATACACAAAAATAGTGACAAAAAAAGTGTTTAGAAAAAGAACATTAGTTACAAATGCAAAGACAAAAACATCCAATTTGTATAAAAGCAATCACACAGTAGCATTCATTTATTTACTTGTTTTCTTTAATCAAATAGGTTATTACTAAAAGTCAAAAGGAGCAAACAATTCACTAACATGACTCTAATTGAACACTCAATTTTGCACATTTCCTGAGAAGCATAATCATTTGAAAAAGAAAAAAGGTGACACTGAAAAATTCTGGAAGGATCTACACAGAAGCCAATGTAGCATATAATCAGGAAGTTTCAGGTATTTCTGACAAAAGTCATTTCACCCAATACTATTACTATTTACAGTGAAAAAGGCTTCTTCTCGGTAAGAGCGGTATTATTTCCCTAATAACATTTCTTAAAAGAAGTTGTGATGTTTTAACTTTCTGGAATAATGGGCCATTTTAAATGTCAAAAATGATTAGGCTTCAGAGGTTCTTTTTCTCCATTCACAAAGCACACAGGGACACTAAGAGTGGCTGCATGTTCTGATGGTTCACGCACCACTGGTGCCAACTCCACCAGTCTGCTTCTCCAGTGGGGGGCTCCCCTCCATTCCTGACAGTGCTATCAAATGACATTTGGAATTCATTAATCTTTAATAGCTGACCTTTATTTCTGATAAGCAATAATTTATATGTAAGATATGTTTACTAAAAGATTAGAAAGTCACTAAAATGCTATCTTTTAGAAGGCAAAAAAGATAAAAAACCTTTTTGAAATTTAAAGGTTACTGCTTATTAAGAATCTTGAAATCTTAGCAGGCACCAGTGAATAAACAGACCTAATAAGTCAGTTCTGGGTTTACTGGGCATCTCAGTATTAATAAATTGTAAATGTAAAATAAAATATAAAGCAAATCTAGGTAGTTTAGTGAAGTTATTAAAATAAACATCATGGGGCACCTGGGTGGCTCAGTTGGTTAAGTGTCTGCCTTCAGCTCAGGTCATGACTTCTCCCTCTCCCTCTTCCCCTCCCCTTACTTGTGCACGCTCTCTTTCTCTCTCAAATAAATAAATAAATTTTTAAAAAATGAAAAATAAAATAAACATCATGGAAATAAAGGGACAATTCACACATATAAATGAATATAAAAGTTAACTTATAAAGCTAAACAGTAAATGTGAGTCCTGTAATTTATGCCCATGAACAAGATTAGCAACACAGCCCCACATTAGTCCCTTCCTATTCACACTCCCATCAATCACACCACCGGAACTAAAACCATCTTACCTTCTCACCTCTGGTCTTCGAATCTTCTTTCTCTTTCTTCCTTGCAGCTGCCACAAATTCATTAAACAAGGCTTCTCGATCTTTCATCTTTTCAATTGCTTTGAATCTTGAATCTTTAGCATGCTTGGCTGCAAATTCACTAAAAGTAGCTCTGTAACAAAATGGCAAGTGTGCTAACTTTGGTAGAGCTATTTCTGCTTGTAGAAAGGTATAGCAGAAGATACCATTTTTCCAGCAAGAGTATGTGCCAAAGAGCCATTGAGCCCCAACATCTGCCCAAACAGTAAACAATGAGCTACAGAAAAGAGTAAAAAAGGGCTAAAGGGTGAAAATGTGGTTAGCGATTTGTATACTATCAGCATACTGTGGGATAACACATCAGAGAGCAAAAAATGTATGTGCTCCAAGAGACTTGAGAGCTCATCTATTTTCACACTAAGAAAAGGCTCAGTCTTGCTTCCAGCCGTGGAGGAGTAACTTTATTGAATTAGCTCTCCTTCCAGGAGCAACTATGAAACAGGACAAAATACATGAAGCAACTGATTTCAAAACAGTAGACAACAGGGAGAGTACTAAGACTGAGGAAAGCCCCACTGCCCTCTGCGTCAGGACAATTTCCAAAGAAATTGTACTCCAAGCAGAGTACAGTGGCCTCAAAAGTCAGAAGCAGTGAAGATCAGAGTTTGGGTGCTAAAATGGCAGAGGAAAAAGCTATAGGAAGAAAGTACCCCATAAGTACACCAAAAAGCAATTCCCCGTGAGTGTATGGCCAAGGCTGGACTGCAACAGCACGCCCCCACCAAAGTGCTACATGGTTAAGAGCAAAAAACAGATCTTAGAAGTTGATAGTACAGAAAAAGAACAGCATTAGGACAATAAAGTCCACAAAAGATGAACAAGGGAGACAAAGCTGGACCGCTGAAAAGCACCTTCCACCTTCTGAGATCCACACTAACAAAGCCTTAAATCAAAACTAAATTAACATAATCAGCCTGTAATAAAGTGAACTGCCTGTGAAAACAAAAATCCAGAATTTCCAATATTCAATCAGAAAACACTAAACA
Organism: Neomonachus schauinslandi; assembly: GCF_002201575.2. NCBI lineage: Eukaryota > Metazoa > Chordata > Mammalia > Carnivora > Phocidae > Neomonachus > Neomonachus schauinslandi. The sequence goes on along the minus strand of NC_058409.1, from coordinate 36,430,043 downwards.
CACCAAGAATGCATAATCCATACCAAAAAAATTTTAAATCAACAGAAACTAAACCCAAAATGTCCAGATGTTGCTCTAGGCAGAGACAAATCCTTTAAAATTATTATAATTATACCTAAAGGATTAAAGAAAAATAGGTTCAAAGAACTAAAAACAAGGTCTTAATGAATGAACAAAAAAAGGGAGTTTCAGCAGAGATACAGAAAATAGAAAAAAAGAACCTAAAGCTAACTGAAAGGAAAAATTCACTGGATGGGCTTAAAAAAGGAGGAGACATAGAATAAAGAGCCAGTGACTCCAAGTTAGATCCGTAACAGTTATCTAATCAAAAGAGTACACAGAAAAAAAATTAGGGGGAGGAGGAGAATAGTCTCAGAGACATGTGAGATAATACCAAACACTTTAAAATAGGTGTAATTAGAATTCTAAAAGAGAAAAGAATGAATCAGAGCGGAAAAAATGCTGATCAAAAATTTTCCAGATTTGATGAAAACATCAATGTACAGATATGCAAAAAGCACAGCAAGCTGCCAAGCAGGCTATATAAAAAGATGAGGCCTATGAGGGCTAATGAGGCTCAGCATAAAAAAAATTTTTGTTCACAAATAAAAGGCATTTATATAGCCTTCATACGTTTGAATATACCTCAATATTTGAAGCTTTCCCCTGACATAATGATAATTTGCTCTTATAATAAATACTCCCACATTTAGCATGTTTTTAGAGGGGAAAAATAAATCTTACTTTCTCCTTTTAAGAACTATTTAACTATTTCAACGCACACATAAAACACATCTTCTCAGGTGTTAAAGGTTCTACTACAACTTTCATTAATAAAGAAAAAATTGGTTAACTTCGGAATTTAGAATTTAAAACATCAACTGAAAACTAGGAGTACCACTCACAGCTAACAGTTGCTATTTTTACGCTCCGGCAACCAAACCCAGATTATAAAAATCTTTTACATGCAACTGTTAGTACTTAGAATACCTAATTTCATTAATTCAACATTTTTAACAACAGGATATATTGTAAACCTGGTCTGAATAATGGAAATGTAACTTTAATAAAATTTTGAAGTAAAAATTGCATGTCCCAGAAAAGGGATCACATGTAGCCCATCAAATGTTTCTTTTCATGATAAATTAAGCACCTTGCATTATAGTTTTAAGAAAGAAGAGCAATTACTACTATGATTAAAGAATAAACCTTTTTTTAAAATGTAAAATCAACTTATAAAAGTGAGAATTAAATAATTATTATTTTTCACCAGAAAAGACCAAGATGAAGTTTTAGCATTAGATTCAGATAGATTTTTTATATGACTCCAAAAAGCACTGCTTGGTAACAGACATGTTACCCTTTTTTCTCAGGGAGAGCTGAGGGTGGACAGTAGTAGTAGGAGACCAGTAAGAGTAGAGTGACCAGGAGTTGACCCTAGGAGGAATGCCTTAAGATTTCCATCAAAAGAGAAAAGAGAGAATGGGTACTAAGGTAATTCTCCCCAGTCATTCTTTCCCTTAGAATAAACTCCAGGGCTTTTTATCTACAAATTCTACTAAAAAGCTTTGTTGATAGTAGTCTTTTTCCATTACAAAGTAGACTTAAGTTAATGGGCACTATTTTCTCCATTTTAAGTTTTTCCTCATTTTCTGCCACTCACTAAAATTGGTCCTAATCTCTATGCTAGTGTTGAATGTATTAATATAACAATACAGCACAATGTCCCCAGTGCCAAGACATCTAGTTATGTACCTCATGGCTTTATTTTCTGAAGTAACCTGCAAAGTACAGATCACTCCAACAATTCTATGAGCCCCAAAAGAACACCAACAGGATACTGTGACACAGCAAGACTTTGTCAAATCCACAAAATGGAAATCTCTTCAGAGTCTCAGTTACTGCCAGGTTCATACTGGTTTTAATAAATAGATATATTTTGCCGAATCACTTCAAAACAAGCTGCAGACATGCAGACATCATGAGACTTCATCTATAAATATTTCAGCATGTATCTCCCTCGGAGTAAACCTTTTCCCCTCCACAACCACAATACCCCAAAAGACTATGAATTCTCTAATATGTAATAACAAACAATGTTCAAATTTACTCAACTGCATCCCAGTTGCAAGTATCTGACCCAAGAACTCACCCTTCTGATTAACCAACAGAAAGGCCCAAGACCCCTCAGAGTCTGAAACTCAATTACCCCCTGACAAATATTACATTCTTCAGAGCCACAAATACTCTGTTAGCTTTATTGTCTGATATGTGTATTAATGCCATAGGTTTCTCTTCATGTTTCAAACATAAAATCGTAATACCAGATACACTTTCTCAAACAACATCACTCTTATCTCCAATGACAAAAGTAACTGCTTAAACAAGATGGATTTTTATAAAAACTACCATTTAACCCAGATGCTCCGCGATTCTACCCTATAGTTTTGGAAATTCTCCATATTATGAGGTGTTCACAGCAGCCTAAAAACACAACTGTTAAAACTAAGCCACAAATAAGAAAGTAATTCTCCCTTGCCTAATCTGTGCTTAGCACCAGAATCTAATTGAAATCCCACATGCACTTGTGCAAGTTACCCAATTTACTCTTACTTTCCTTATCTGCAAAACAGGTATGAGAGGAGTCCGTTAATCATGCGTGTAAGTTTGTACATATATCTTTAAGTGCACATAAAATATCCACGAAATGATGCCATTATTGTTATGATGCTAGTCACGTAAGTTTAAAGTCTCATCTTCTTCAGCCCATTACACGTACTCACTACCCATTAACAATCAATTGAAAATGTCAGACAAAAACATAATCTAGACAGAGAGGTCCTTCATCACTCCAATTCCATCAAAATAATGTCCCTGTGCTGCAAGTTATTAGGTGTAAAACTTTAAGATGGAGACAGATTTTTTTTTTTAATCATTTACCAGTTTCTAGAGAAGGAAATTTATTCCCACAGGGAAGCTCTTAAAACAAAGGTACCCTTCTTGAAAACCAATGCCTCTCACAGGGCACAAGAGATTCCTCTAAAGGAAATATATTAAGAATGAAGATCAGAAATGCAGCCACCAATAATCAAATAATCCAATTATCCAAAAGATACGTATTCTCTTAGCTGATCTTAGGAGAAAGCACATAAATATTTTGAAATGTTACAATAATGAACCATATACCTTGGATTAAATTTTGCTTCTTCCATCATTTTCTTGAAATCTTCCTTGGCTTGCATTATTTTGTTTTTCTTTTCCCTGCGTTCTTCCTCAGCCCTCGTCTTTACATACTGATCAAATACCTATCACAAAAATAAACCAATTTGACAAGTTAGTCTTTCATATAAATAATTTAATTACCAAACTACGGAATCTGTAAGAAAATACTAAGTCAATATCTTTGTCCAGAATGTAATAGAAAAATACACTAACTATAGATACCTCAATTATATGCAGACTATCTATAGCAAGTCTCAGAAGCCCTCTGTTTAGATTTCCAGAACAGAGTTAAAAGCCCCTGTAATTTTCATTTTCCCTGATTACAAATTGAATACATGTTTACTAAAAAAATTTCAGGCAATATAAAATGTATAAAAAATTACAGTCCTTCCAAATCTTTCTAGAAAAAAACATCAGCAGTATGGATTTAAATTTATTTCTGTGGTTCTCTTTAAGGCATAACTATTTTCACCAAAATGTAATGCTTTACAGTTTAAATTTATTTCTGTGGTTCTCTTTAAGGCATAACTATTTTCACCAAAACGTGATGCTTTACATCTATCCTATAGTATTTTCCCACTTAATAACATATAGACAAGATAATAAACTGAACACGCACACCTATTTCCTGTTTTCTTCAAATGCCAAAAATGCCAATAGAGGATTTTTTTTTTTTTTTTTTAAATCACAAACCAACAAGAACAGGCCAATGGGAAAAAGAGAGCAACTCTCGATGGTGAAAAGCACATGGATAAGTAGTAAAGGACTTGGAGGACATGAGAAAGCAGACCCTAATTTAGCAGTCAAGAAAACAAAGAAACCAATTCTTTTTTTTAATTAGAGAATCCTCAAACAGCTCCACAGGCGACAGCACCAGATATCCATAGAAGTGAGGGTAGAGTATAGCTATAATAAGGTTCTTTAAGAATGAGTCAATCAGTAGATCCCCCTTGCCAACTTCATGTACCGGAGGGCACTGTCACTCCTGAACCTAAGTAAAAGGCAGGTGATTAGTCTCTAGAACAAGGGATGGCAACTCACAATCTGCCGGCCAAATCTGGCCTGCTGCCTATTTTTGCACAGCCCAAAAAAGTTTTAACATTTTTAAACGGTTAGGAAAAAACAGACTAGAAAATTTCATGACATTTCATGACACATGACAATTAAATGAAATCCAAATTTTAGGGTCTTTAACTGAAGCTTTATTTGAACAGTCATATTCACTCCTTTACATCTATCTATGGGTCCTCCTACACTAGAGCTGCAGAATTATACTATAGTGACAGGGACCAGATGGCCCCTAAAGTTACAATATTTATTATCTGACCCTTTATGTTAAAATTTTGCTGATTCTTGCTCTAAAAGGTAACGCGGTATCTCTGGCCTGAGTTGGGGGGGGGCGGGGGAGGGACAACATGAATTAGAAATGGGGCATACCAGAGAAAACAGTGAATTAACCAGTTACATACCAAACATAAGACACAGTTCTCCCAGAACAAAAGCAGTAAGAACTGCGTCCTTTCATCAGGACACGAAAGGTTCTTATCAAGAATGTGACCAGCCTAAAAATTACCTGCACCAGGAGATCCTCAACAAACTGGCTTAAATCACCCTACAGCAGGGTTTTTCAACCTCAGCACTTATGGCACTTGGGCCAGATAATGTTTAGCAGCACCCGTGGACACCGGATGCCAACAGCACCCCCTCAGTTGTGACAACCAAAAATGTCTCCTGGGGCAAAACTGTCCCTGACTGAGAAGCAAGGCTTTACAGTAAAGCCAAGTCATGGGAGCCCAATTAGATGCTCAAAGTGCCCAAAGAGCATTTCAATGCTTCATTCCTAATCATGAGAAGTCCAGGTCTCTTTAAAGACATCTAAGGAAACTCTCCAGCATGAAAAATAGAAACCAAAATAGAAAACAGAAACTGTGCATGAAAATGAAAACTTAAAAGAAAAAAATCCTCAACAATCTCATAAAACTAAGATACTATAACCATAAAACAAGAAAAAGAAAAAAGAAATCCTAGAAATTATGACAGAAGAAATGAAAAATTAAAGGATCAGACTATAAAAATGAGAAAGTCACCCAAAATGTTTTTTTAAAAAAGGGCAGAGGTAGAAAACAAGAGAAAAAAAACTTTAAGGACAAGCCCACAAGGGCAAATTTAAACAGGTGGAAACAAATCAAAAAAGCAATACAAGAAAATCTCCCAGAACTGAAAGATACAAATTCACATACTAGAAGGGCCACCAAGGGCCCAGCACATGGTTAATCACCATGAGATTTCAGAACTCCGTACACTAAGAGAAAGATCCTACATGCCTACGAAGGAAAAATAAACACGTCCATAAAGAAAGGAACAAGTAAAGATTGATTCAAAAACAATGAAAACTAGAAAAAGCAACATCTTCAAAATCCTGAAAAAGATTTCCAATTTCAAATATCTTAAACCAAACAATTCCAAATTAGGGATATACAATAAAGGTGTTTTCAAATATGCCAGGCTTCAGAAATTTATTTCCCATGCATGTTCTCCCAAGAAGCTATTACAGGGATGAAATGCATCAAAACGGAGTAAATCAAGAAAGAAAAGACCTATGATGGAGGAAACAGGTGAACCCACCCCCCCCTCACACCCCCGGCCCACCAAAAAGAGAGACGAGGGAAATCCCAGGATGATAGTAAAGACTGGTCATCCTCAAAAATGACAGCAATACATCAGGTGTAGAGGGCAACCAGTCCAGAATGAAGCAAATGAGAAGGCTCTGGAAGAAATGTCTTCAGAAAGATAAAACTGGGGCAGCACTCTAATATTTTTCCTAGCTTATCTTATAGAAGTATTTGACTCTTTAAATGTGTGCATGCACATCTTCAGAAAAAGTCAAGCAAAAAATGTTTTCTTTAAAAAACTTCAAACTTCTTTCCAGGTCAGGCCATATATATCTACTAACCTTTAATAGCTGAAGAGAATTATCTACAATTATCTCACCAGTCTCCTGCTAGGCATGTAGGTCATTTTCAGTACCCTCTAAATATAGCACTGCAATAAATCCTGAAAGCATTTGCATGCTGACGGAAATGGGAAAGAGGGCTCTTTTCAACCCCTCTCTCCTTTCTTGGTACATACTTTCTTTTTCTTTTTTTCTTTTAAAAGATTTATCCATTTCAGAGAGAGTACACGGGGGAGGGGAAGCCGACTCCCCACTGAGCAGGGAGACAAGGAGGGTCGAGGGCCCCAGCCAAATGAGCCACCCAGGCACCCCCTTGGTATATACTTTCTTATTTGTAAAAGTAATAAATTAGAAATAAAACCCAAGTGAATTTATGTTAACTTTCTTTTCAGAAGCTCGAGAAAACTTCACATCCCCTCCTCTGGGATATCTCACACCAAGGTTAGGATTTAGGAGTTCTGTTATGCTTCCAAGTTTCTCCTAATTATTTGTGTCGTGACTCCCAATACACTTGGGCTTTATGTTCCTACTTTAAGCAGTTATTTTCTTACAACATCAACTTGTGAACAAAATGTTGTAATTAACACCATGAAAGTTAGTAAGTTTTTAAAAACTTCCTAGTTGACTTTTATAGGTATAATCAAAACCATCCAAAATAAAGGGCTATACTGTCTAAGCCAAAGCAGCTTCTAGGGTGCTGGTAATATTCCATTTTTTTGTTTTTACATCACTTTATTGATGTATGATTGACATACAAAAAGCTATACACATTTAATGTATACAATTTGATAAGTTTGGAGATAAATAGACATCTGGGAAACCACCACAGTCTATGCCAAAAACATATCCATCACCTCCAAAACGTTCCTCCAGCCCTTTTAATTTATTCTTATTTTATATGTGGTATTAAGAACACTTAAGATTTATCTTCTTAGCAAAACGTTGAGCATCCAATACAGTACCACTAGCTATAGGCACTATGCAATACAAACCTCTAGGACTTAGCTGTCTTGCATAACTATTTATGCACACTTTGTGAAACTTGGGATTTTTAGATTCTTCTTCAAAATATAAATTTGTGAAAAGTATGGGTGTGATATTGTGTTGTAAGAAAACATAATAAAAGTAAAAAAAAAAAGAACAGAGAAGCAAAAAAAAAGAAGAAAAAAAATATATATATTTGATAAAGAATGAAATAGGGGGGGGTGGGGGGGGGGGGGGGGGGGGGGGGGGGAGGGAATGGGTAAAATGGGTGATGGTGATTAAGGAGGGCACTTGGGATGAGCACCAGGTGTTGTATGGAAGTATATATTGTGTACCAGGGACTAGTATTATACTATACGCAACCTAATTGGAATTTAAATAGAAAGGAAAATATATGTATTTGGTCTTCATCCTGGCTCCTGGCCAGAGTTCCTAAAACCCTTATAATTTCCTAAGTGTTAAGAACAATTTGATGTTATTCATAACGAGGCCCTTTCACCTATACCTAAGTTAGTGTCAGTGAAATGATTTCTGGAAAGCTTCTAGATAACCACAGGATGGCAGACAGTCACCAGTGGAACCAACCATGTCATTTGAGCATTGGAACTTCCAAGGGCTGTGACTGAGTCCAATCACCAAAGGTCAATGACTTAATTGATCACTCCTATGTCATGCTGCCTCCATAAAAATCGTAACCAAAGGGGTTCAGAGAGCTCCTGGCTTGGTAAACATTTCCATGTGCCAGGAGAATGGCACACTCCCAACTCCACAGGGACAGAAGCTCCAGCATCCAGGACCCTTCCAGATCTCACCCTATGTACGTCATCTGCTGTTCAATTGTATCCTTTACCATATCCTTTCTTATATTATAAACCAGTAAACATAAGTGTTTTCCAAAGTTCTGTGAGCCATTATAGCAAATTATTAAACCTGAGGAGGGTACTATGGGAAACCCTGATTAGCAGCCAAACTCAACAAAAGGGTGCAGAACCTGGGAACCTACTACTTGTGATTGGCATTCAAAGAGAGGGCAGATCTTGTGAGACTAAGCCCTTAATCTGTGGGATCTGACCCTAATTCCATGCAGACAGTGTCAGAATTCAACTTAATGGTGGGTCAGCCAGCTACTGTCAGAGAACTGATTGATGTGGAAAAACACCTACACATTTGATGTCCAAGTATTCAATGTGTAGAGGAAGTTTTTCCTTTTCAACAGGTCTCTATTATTTGATTCTCACTTCAATTTAATTCAATTTATAATTTGATACTGACTCAGTAAACAGTGGCCAAGACGGCCAGTTGACAGTCACTAATATCCTGGTAATGTATTACCATATTCTAACACTATCAATCTTAAAAAGCTCTCAATAACACATAACTATATTAAAATGTTTATTTTTGAAATAAGGTAACAGACAATTTATTTTAAAGTGTTAGCCTAACTGGTCTCTACATCAGAGCCTAAAATCCTGCATGGAAATGCTATGATTCTGTTGAAAAATGTTATTCACTTTTAAACTTGTCAAAACAGGGGTGCCTGGGTGGCTCAGTCATTAAGCATCTGCCTTTGGCTCAGGTCATGATCCCAGGGTCCTGGGATCGAGCCCCGCATCAGGCTCCCTGCTCTGCAGGAAGCTTGCTTCTCCCTCTCCCACTTCCCCTGCTTATGTACCCTCTCTCACTGTGTCTCTCTGTCAAATAAATAAATAAAATCTTTTAAAAAAATAAATAAAATAAACTTGTCAAAACAAATACAACAAAAATATTTGACTCCTTAAGTGATCTTTTATCAAAAACAAGATTATATAAAGAAAATCTTACGTTAAAATTTACGGTTACAATTACATAAAATACTGCTTTTATAATGATGTAAGACAGACATAAATCCAAAGAAAACTAGAAAAGGACAGAAGTGAAAGATGTACTTTTAGGTTATGAGACATTTTCAATGAAATCGCTAGTTTTTTTTTTTAAATCAAAACACGTATTTCAGAAATGAAGTTACAAAGTGCAAATATGTAACCTAGCACTTAACTGGTTTCTCCCTGATTTTATACTCTTATGCAAATAATAAAACTAAGTACTGAAAAAGTACATGGATTAATGCCAAATGTTAGCTTCCCCTTTCATTTCTTACACTGCAGTTGGAAGAATTCCACTCAAACGGCATGAGAACCTTTAAGTAAAATTTTTATTTAAATAAAATAATGCTTGGTATTTTTCCTCTTTTTAACTATTACTCCTATAGGAGTAATAGGAGTGTAACACCATCAGCTTACAAAATGCCTCCTAAATTGGGAAAGAATTTTAGTTCTCAATACAAGCTTGTAATTTAACTCAGTAAGAAACTATAACACTCAGTAGCATGACGAGAAAGTCTCAAAAATTTTAAAGTACACCTCCAGAGATATTTAGGTTAAGCACTGTTCCAGGCATTACACATACAACAATGAACAAAACAAAGTTCCAGCACTCAGAATTTATACTCTGCAGTAGGAGGAGACAGAAGATAAGATAATTTTAGATAATCAGAGCTATGAGTGCTATAAAGGAAAGAAGGCAAAGAGATACATTGATCAGAAGGCATTTGCACAAGCACCTGAATAAAATGATAGAGCATATACAGACACCTGGGGGAAGAACATTCCAGACAGAGAGAAGTACCAGAATGTGCCTTACTTGTTCAAGGCATAACAAAGGAAGTGTGGCCAGAATGAATAAATCTAAGAAAAGAGCTTCAAGAAGTATGCAGTTAAGAGTGTTAACCATAAAGAATTTCAATTTTATCCTAATGAAATGGGAAGCCCTGGACATTTTTTAAGCAAGGGAACAGTAACAATACCTTAATCTGTCACTTAAACTTTAAAATTAGTGTGGCTGCCATGTGGAAAAAGAACTTGACTATAGAGAAAGCAAGAACAGAAGGAAGCAAAGATATCAGTCAGAGGCTACAAGGCTCTACATGCTGAGAAATGATCATGGTGCCTCGAAATACAGTAATACTGGGAGAAATGGTGAATAAGAAGTTGTATTTACAAGCTTTTAGAGGCAGATTTTGCTGACAGACTTGAAATGTGCAATGGGGAGAAGTAAAGAATCAAGGCTGATTTATACTTCTCGATAGGGCCATCAACCCAGGAGAGAATGAGACCATCACACAGTTTAAAACAAACAAAACCAAAAAACCCTACTATGCTTGAAATGCAGATGCAAATATATCTGGAAGTCATGTTTTTCTATTACACATACAAAATACATGTCTGGCACACTATAAATGTCCTCTCATCATAAAAAGTTTGTGATGAGACCTACATGCATAATGGCACAAGCAGTGCAGAGAATTATTCCAACTGTTCAATTGTCAATATAAAGGACAGACTACCAAATGAAATCCTGTAGCTCAACAGCCCTATAGCAAGTGGTTCAACATACTCACCATTCTAAAGAGATCACTGTCTGGGTGGTCCAGGTAATTCAGAAACTATGTAAGTTGAAAGTGTGCAATGCTTTAGAGGAAGAAGCAATCATTGTGAGATGATACGTATTGCTGAGTCACCATGGGAATCAATGGCAACTCAATAAGAGGCGACTCTAATTCATGTTAACTCTAGTTCAGCAGACACCCTCAAGTATCTATCAACTCTTTAAGTGTATAACGAAAAGATATTTAACAGTTGCCACTTAGATGTAGAATGTACCCATGAAACGTAAACAGGTCTTTGAATGTTGTCTATCTACAAAACACACACTCTCATACATATATATTGGCACTAACAGGAAGGTTAGAACACCAGTATCCAATCATGGTCCCATCAGGTGGGTAAGACTGTAGGTGTTTCTTTTTCCTTTCCATTCATCTGTATTTTTCTTTTTCTACTCTAAATTTGCAGCATTTGCCCAAGAAAAAGTAAATTAATAAGCACAATGAAATGCATTTTGAAAACTTTAGATAAAACCTCAGCATGTATGAGGCATAAAGACAAAATGCTGATGAAGCAACAGCCACATCCATAATAAAGGCAAAACTAATTATTTAAATGTCCACATAGTCGGTAACTGTTTCTAAGATATAAGACTATGTTTTTAAAGTACTGTGTTACCGGGTGGAGGAAAGGATGGTATTTTATTCCTTACATTTTAAAAATTATGCTGCTAAGGGATATACATTTCTTAAATAATTATTTTCCTTTTACCTGTTTTCTCTCTTTAGGATTGAGAAGTAAGTACCGAGGATCAAAAACTATCTTGTGCAACTCCTTCTCCCATGTTGAAAAAGCAGACACCTTTAAAATAAAAATGTATTGCCTCATAATTAAGTTGGCTCTAAAAACATAAAGGTCATATAATTTTCCTTGAAATCTACAGGACATCTGCTTAAAAAGGAGACATAATAAAAACCATACTGAAGTTTCCATCATTAATAAATGACAAGCAGTGGGAGGCTAGCAACAGCAAATTTCCACACTAATTGGCTCTGAACATTTCTATATTACACAGAAATAACACACACTTAATTAGTCATTAAAATAACCACTACTGTGTGACATTTTAAAAATCAGTACATCAAAAAAAGCCTTGAAGATTTGCATTTTGATTTCCCAGGCTTTCTCCAATCTTGTGAACAATGTTGTGATTTTAAATTGAACAAATATACTTATTCAAATGAATATGTGAATATGTGAACCAAAAGGCTGAAACCCCCTCTCAATTAAGCTTTATTAATAATATCATAAAGTACCAGTTCTCCTTTAACCAAAACCATTCTGGGAAGTATTAAAGAATTATATATGCCTTACCTATCCCACGTAGTCCGCCATTCTGTAATGTTAATACTCTGTTAATACTCATCTTATATTACTCACCAAAATGTAATGACCCAATAAATGTTAAATGTTATTTGTATTTAAAAGGATAGTAAAATGGCATTTAGTTAAACATGATAGGATGGGCCAAGAAAAAGGCTGTTTGAGAGAGTACAGTAATTTGATAGGCTTCCCTTATCCCCCCCCCGACAACATGAGCACTAACCTTAGACTTGACCTTTTAGCAAGACATATTTATATTACTTATACAAAACAGAAATATCTCCCCCAAAGATTGTTTTCTGACCCCTCTCTCTAGCAGCATGTCCTTGAACTGCTTCATTCTGGCCTCCAGAGGGACAATGGCCCTTTCTCGGGCAGCTTTAATTTCAGCTTCCATCGCAGCTTCTTTCTCTGAATCAATGTCTTTATTATCGTCTCTCCTATAGAAAAAATAAAATATAAGGCATCAACTGACAAAATATTAATAAGGAATCTTACTAAAATCTTTACATCAATGGAATATTCAAGACTCACTACTGAGCAGCATATTTTTGGCAAAAAAAACTATATTGAGGGTTTCAAATGAACTCTAAGGGATAAGCAACTTCCATTATAATAATAATAATAAAGTTACAATGAGCTTCTAATGATGTTACAATGGCTATATTGTTGTGCTGTCTCTCCCCCTGATACACAGAATAAACTACCTTACTTTCAAAAACAAAAACAAAAAACTAACATTGCAGTAAAACTCTATGTGTTAGAAACAAACAGCACAAAATGTAATTTTTAGTTCTTGAAATGACATAGTATTTTCCAAAATGTTTTACATTATAGATGCATAAAATATTTCTTAATCTAATAAAAATTGGATAAGTCTTAGTAATCTCAAATATTCATTTTGAAAATAAAATGAAAATATCTGCAAACTTGGCCATTTGGGTATGTGAGATATATACCTTACCTACCTGACATCTTTTTTACTCACTTTCTGGGTGGTAAGTTGAGATTTAAGTTGAAGGACAGGTCCCAGAGAGCAACATAGGCCCAGGAGTAGTTAGATGGAATTACAACTGTTCACCAATGACTAAACTACTTCTTTTTCCTCAAAAAATGCACCTCAGGGCTAAGGACAACGTTGCTGTTGCTCTCACTCAAGTGAGATTGTAAACATGAAATCGAGTCACCTCTCAAACATCTGCACTATGAAGAAGGCCCGTTCATGTGAATAATCCAAAACAGTAAGTAATTCAATAATATTCGGGTGTGTCTGAGCAGATCTTCCTTCTTAAATATGATCTGCTAAGTATAAAAATAAAATTGGTTCATATTCCCTACACAAACTTAAGGGAATCAGGAAAACAAAACATCATCAATTTCAAAAGCATGCTATAAAGGGAAGTGAAGGTAGCCCAGCAGATTTAAATGGAACTAAGGCTAACCCACACATACATGTTAAGTGAGAGGTAATTAGCAACTTAGAGAATGAATCAAAAGAAATAGAAGACATAGTCCGTGACCTGCAGGAACTTAGCGAGATAGTCTGTGACCTAAGATATGCACAAAACAAACAGGTAAAAGTAATTTGCCAAACAATATACCCTCTTATAATAATTTAAGAACTATTTAAATAAAGAATTAAGACATCCAAGAAATATAACTAATGAAAACAAATAACCTTTACAGAATTACACTAAATGGAAATGTCACAATACAAACTATCACTATCTCTCTCAATAAAAGAAATAAAGAAAAACTAAGCCAGGAAAAATAGGCTTTTAACTTTGTACCTAAATAGAGAAGCTCGGGCAATCCACATAAAGGACTTCTTTGACATTCTCCTGATAAAAGCAGTTAAAAACCTTACAGAGTTGTCTATAAGAACAAACAATTAAAAACAACCTAAAAGTTTAACATTGTAGGAACATCCAAAATTATGGTTATATAAACAGAATGAATACAGTCATTTGTAACTATTAAGAAAACAAATGTCTTATTCTACATTTTATTTAAGGACTCAAAATCAGTTGATTACAACTAATATTTACATATTTGGTCAAGAACTAAAAAGTCAACTGCAAAAATGAAAACAGCTATGTTACTTCGGTTGATTATGAGTGACTCTCTTTAATATCTTAATTTAACATTGTTGTTAACGATTTTTTAAAAAGAACCACCCTTCCAAGGGGCTGTCTTACTGACTTCTTTGCCATAATTTGGCTGCATTCAATCTGTCCTTTTTAGATAAGGACTACGGTTCACCCAGTTCCTAATAATGTCGTCAAACTTTCCTTTTTGCTGCTAAATAATGGTCCCATTCCTCCCCCACCCACACACAAATACCATCTACCCAAGCCTTTCATCCCCCATAATTAGAAACATTCATATTTTACCCAATTACAGAGCAATGGCCAACCTAATGCTCCTGCTTATGGCAATCTCTCTCTCCCAAAGCATTTTCTAAGCTCACAGGTTCCCTCTTCACCAGGTAGTAATGACACAGACTCAAGGACTGGCTAAGTGACAAGTACATAAAAAGAGAGAGAAGTCTGTGTGTCTATATTTATGAAATTTCTGGAATGGTGTCTGTTGGGGTCTACATTAAGGAGGACATTCATTTTTTTATAAAATTCAGGCTTAATGAATGTCTGAAAATAATTTATCATCTAATTCCTAAAATGTCACTTGGCTTTATAATACTTTTTTTAAGTAATCAAGTATTGAAGTAATCAAGTATTCTGCACATCTAGCAACAGAAGGGACACCATTTCTACATTCTAAAGAAAAGCTTTCTAATATTAGGCCTTAGCAAATCAAGACTTCTGTCTCCTAAAATACACATTACCTGTCCCGACCACAAACTGACTGGGACCTAATAACTTTTAAAATAGTATTATAATCTACCTGAATTACATGAACTATAAGTATTACTTACTTCCGTTTTTTGGCTTTAACAGGTTCATCTTCATTAAGTTCTTCCATTAATTCTTGTTCTTCTTTAACTGTAAGATCAAATTTAATTAAACCTTGTCAGAATAAAATTCAGCAAGCAACATTTTAAACATTTAAGTCTGAATCCTTCTAGCAACTACCAGAACACTTGCTTTAATAGTATTAAAAAGTAGCTACATGGGCGCCTGGGTGGCTCAGTCAGTAGTTAAGCATCTGCCTTCGGCTCAGGTCATGATCCCAGGGTCCTGGGAATGAGTCCCGCATTGGGCTCCCTGCTCAGTGGGGCGCCTGCTTCTCCCTCTCCTCCCCACTCATGCTATCTCTCCCTCTCTCCCAAATAAATAAATAAAATCTTAAAAAAAAAAAAAAGGTAACTACAATCTATAGTTTACTCACTTGCACTCATAGAGAATTGCCATTTTTGGATGGACAGCATTGTGGGGGTCGGGTGTCCTGGCAAAAATACATCAAATATTATTATGAATAGTTATATGCACATATTACACAATATTTTCTTTTTTAAAAAGTTACTGTTTATATAAAATACCCATCCCATGATACTCTCTCCTTTATAAAATATTAAACAATTCTAAACTTCCTAAATTAATCTTCCCTTTAAATTTCTAATCCACTTTGAAATGTTTATTCATGAGACATGTATTTATCAAATAACTGAATTGAATATTTGAAAACAGTCATAAAAACAAAAGCAAATCTCATACCTCCTTGGCATAATTCAACACTAGGATTATAAAGTATCATCAATATCACAGCTATAAAACAGATACTGCTGAAGGGAAAAATGGTGCCTAGTGACTTTACCACTAGGCAGGCAAAGTTTCACTGATTTGCAAATGACTTACAAGCAAAAAATGTAGTACCACATATATATAACCCATAAAGATTGCTCAATTATTAGGACATATATTTGGATTGATTTCATTGGAAGTATTAGGTGATTCATTTATGCTGCTACAGCACACGGGGGGGGCGGGTTCTATAAAAACACAATCATGTCAATATGAGGGCAAATTACCAATAAAAAATATGCAATAAAAATTATGTAAAAATATCTGTGTCCATTATATCTACTGAAATGCTGTCTGAACACAAGGTACCTTAAAAGATAATCTTTTTTTTTTTTTAAAGATTTTATTTATTCACTCGAGACACAGGGATACAGAGAGAGAGAGAGAGAGAGAGAGAGAGAGAGAGCACGAGCTGGGGGAGAGGCAGAGAAAGCAGCAGGCTCCCCGCTGAGCCAGGAGCCGGACGTGGGGCTCGATCCCAGGACCCTGGGATCACGATCCGAGCCGAAGGCAGATGCTTAACCATCTGAGCCACCCAGGTACCCCAAAAGATAATCTCTTAATAAAGTTTGTCTCTCTATTGTCAGGAATAAGGCTTTTATTCCCTAAATTTCATCTACTTGAAAAGAGTAAGCTTTTGGGGCGACCGGGTGGCACAGTCAGTTAAGTGTCCAACTCTTGATTTCAGCTCAGGTCATGATCTTGGGGTCATGAGATTGAGCCCTGCGTTGGGCTCTGCACTCAATAGGGAATCTGCTTGGGATTCTCTTTCTCCTCTCTCTGCCCCTCCCACCGCCCCCCCCCCCCCCCCGTACTGCATACACACTCTCTCTGTCTCTAATATAAATAAATCTTTAAAAGAGTAAGCTTTTATAACTTTACAAAATTTTGTATTTTATAAAAATTTAGTAAACAATATTTTTAAAATACCTGTACAGTTCTGATTATTCAAAAAATATATTACTAGTTATAAAAAGTGCTGAGACACTCACTGAGGAGTGTGTTAATATTTTAAGTAAGCACAGAGCAAACGTTAAGCAGAACCAACATAACCTGGACTAACTAAAAATCTTGACAAGGACAGTAAGTTAAAAACAATATACATGTAAATATTTTACAAAGAAATAATTGCCCAAACTTTCTAATTTTTAGCATCTCTACTACTGAACTCAAGCTAGCATAACGGTCTATTTCCCATTTCTCAATTTCTTATATTCCTTGAAAACAGCAAGTTTTCTTCCTAAATGGCCTCAAATTTTCTGTAAAAATATTAAAAGAATAATAAAATTAGAGGATAAATTCCTAATTTAAAACTTACTTAGTTTCTTCACTTCTTCCATTCCTTTTTTATGAGGAGGCTCCTGAATAATTTTGTCAACATCTGCCCTTCCAATCAGATCATCAGGTCGGTCCCACATAGAAAGACGGGTGGTAGGATTATAAAAGAAGACCCGCTCATCACCAGTCCAAACAACACACCTACGAATTGATTCAAATATCAGTTTCTTCTGTTATGGAACATATTTGATAGGTAAGTCTTTTACTGACATCCTGCCTAAAGGAGAGGTGGAGGGGTGGTGAGGACACCTTCGTATTTAATAATAGTTACAGAGCCAAATACAATTTCTGGAGGAGAGAGCTGAGTGGCTAAGATTAGAACAGCAGTTCAATATTTTAATGGAGAAAAACCAAGAAAAGCAAAGTAATTCATAATCAGTGGTTAGAGTGCTCAAGAACTTGGTGTAGCTGGCTCAGTCTGAGAGTGTTATATTTTAAGCTATCACAAAGGATGAATTCAATGGCAACAAATAAGAATGCTATTTAGCAGTTCTAAAACTAAAGAAAAGACCACAGCACAATACCTATTATGTAATACTTCTTAGTATTTCTTACCAAATCAGAATTTTACATACTCAAATGCAACCTGCTATGAAGTCTTTAATATCTTACTCTATCTGGTATAAAAAGTAAGAACTATTGATTGCACTATGACACCAGAGCCCACTAGAGCTCATTGTTCCTGTTCATTACAAGAAATTCAGACAAAACAGAAAAAACGAGAACGTAAGGACTGTGTACAGTTTTTAAAAAATAAATATAAGTATGGAAGAGAGTTAATATTTACAGCAGCAATTGCGAGGGTGTAAATTTCCCATTTTTCCTCCCATACACCTCTGCCCTAAGGGCCCCCAGTCACACGGTACATGATGGTGGCAGCACAGGCAGTGAAAACTCCCAATAGAAACCAGGTACTTAAGGCAAGATAATGACAAGTTCATCAACAGCTGCCAAGCCAAGCTGATCTAGATGTTGAAAATATCAGATAAAACCTCTATTGTTGAGAAAATCGAAGACTTTAAGGCAGCAATTATAACTAGAGTTCATGAGACGAAGAAAAAAAAACTTGAAATGAAAACACAGTTCTCATTAGAGAAATAGAAACTGCAAAAAAACAAAACCAAAAACTTTAGATGAAAAACACACAACTGAAGCAAAGGAAAAAAAAAAAAAAAGGAGACAAGCCAAAAAACGACTCTTAACTACAGAGAGCAAACTGGTGGTTACCAGAGGGGAGGTGGGTAGGGGGATCGGGATTAAGGAGTACATTTGTCGCAAGCACTGGGTAATGTATGGACGTGCTGAATCACTATATTGGACACCTGAAACAATATCATACATTAAAATAAAATTAGGGGCGCCTGGGTGGTTCAGTCGTTAAGCGTCTGCCTTCGGCTCAGGTCATGATCCCAGGGTCCTGGGATCGAGCCCCGCATCGGGCTCCCTGCTCCGCGGGAAGCCTGCTTCTCCCTCTCCCACTCCCCCTGCTTGTGTTCCTTCTCTCGCTGTGTCTCTCTCTGTCAAATAAATAAATAAAACCTTTAAAAAAATTAAAAATTAAATTAAATTAAAAAATCAAAAAGAGAAGAAGAAAAATACACAACTGAAATTAAATTTCTTTAGATTGGCTCAAGAACAGAATGGAGATGACAGGGAATTATCAGTGAACTAAAAGTACATCAGTAATTATCCCACCTGAAGAATAAAGAGAGGAAAAAAAGAATCAATAGGCTTTCAGGAAACCTAAGGGACTATATCAAAATGCCTTACATAAATGCCACTTACGTAGATGTTTAACTTTACTTAAAAAAAAAAACCCTACCCTAAATTTTCTACGCCCATTTCTAAATATGTCACACCACAAACGGGAACAAGTCCAATGACGTTGGATTTCTTACCAGAAACCATAGAGGCAAGAACAAAGTAAAACAACATTCTTAAAGTTCTGGGGTGTGGGGGGAGAAGCAGGGGGAATGGGAATGAAAATGGCTAATGAAAATGTTCTAAAACTGAATATGGTAATGGCTGCACAACTCTGTGAATATATTAAAAATTATGGAATTGTACACTTTAAATGAGTGAACTGTATGGGATGTGAATCATCTCAATATACTTGTCATATTTTTAAAAAGCAGCTAGACAAAAAAAGTATATATGATTCTTGACATAACATTCTAGAAAATACAAAGTAATCTAAAATAACAGAAAACAGAAGGATCCTTAGGGATGGGATTAGAAGGAGGGATGCATAACAAAGGGACACAAGAAAACTTTCAGGGTTACGGGAAATGTTTATTTTGATTGTGGAAATGAAGTTCAAGTATTTCTGCTCATCGTACTTCAATTTTACTTAAGTAACACAAAAAAATGAGAAAATGGGGGCTCCTATCTGGCTCAGTCGGAAAAGCATACAACTCTTGATCTCGGGGTTCTAAGTTTGAGCCCTATGCTGGGTGTAGATATTACTTAAAAATAAAATCTTTTTTTAAAAGTGAGAAAATGTATAATGTACTACTAAATCAAAATCTTTTATGGAAATGGGACTAGTTGCGGTTTTTTTGTCATGGAATCCAACAAAAAACCAAGGCTCAGTGATCGTCGGGAAAACAAAACACTTCTACTTTTGACCTCTCTTTACAATTAATTTTAAGCGCAGGTGTAGGGGCCCCTGGGTGGCACAGTCAGTTAAGTGTCCTGACTCTTAGTTTCAGCTCAGGTCGTGATCTCAGGGTGGTGAGATCGAGCCCCATGTCCAGCACGGAGTCTGCTGGGGAATCTCTCTCCCTCTCCCATTGCCCCTGTTGCTCATGCTCATGCACTCTCTCTCTCACTCTCAAATAAATACATCTTTATAAACATAAATAAATAAAAGCAGGTGTGGGGTAAGCATATGTTATATACTATGTTCCATCAGAATAATCCTGAGAGGGGCACATGGCTGGCTCAGTCGGGAGAGCATGTGACTCTTGATCTTGGCGTTGTGAGTTCAAGCCTCACACTGGGTGTAGAGATTAAAAATAAAATCTTAAAAAAAAAAATTAAAAAAAGAACAATCCTGAGATACTTAAGCCATCCTGACAGATGTTTAACTTTACTGGGGGGGGGGGAGACCCTAAATTTTCTATGCCAGTTTCTAAAACACTATTTAATTATTAACAACACTAACTACTTTAGGAAAGAGATGCCATTTTACTAATTCACGCGGGCTTCAAAACACCCAAGTGTGCTAATATACTCCATCAGTCCTAATGATAAATGTGGAGTGAGAAGCTGTCAGAACATTTCAGAACTAACAGAAAAATTATGAACAAAGAATTCTTGTACCAAAAAACTGCCCTGTGCTGGGGCACCTGGGTGGCTCAGTCCCTTGAGTATCTGACTCTTGATTTCAGTTCAGGTCATGATTTCACGCGTCATGGGATTGAGCCCTACATCGGGCTCCACGCTCAGCAGTGCCTGCTTGTCCCATTCCCTCTCTGCTCACTCTCTCTCACTCTCTAATAAATAAATAAAATCTTAAAAAAAAAAAACTGCCCTGTGCTAATATGCATGTACGGATGAGAAAATGTTTAGGGATGAAGTGTACTAATATGTGCAACTTTTAACCTATCAAAAAAATGACTGGCAGATGCACTTAGAGATGGTAAATAAATAATAATGCAAATAGAATAAAATGTTAATTGTAGAAGCTAGGTCAGTATATGGTGCTCACTGTTCTACAAACATTCTTTCAACATTTCTATAGGTTTCAACTTTTTCATAATAAAATACCGGAGCAAAAAGCTCTGGAAACAACAAAAACCTACAGAAACACGAGAGCTAATTAACTAGTGGCCCTGTGCCATTCTCAGTATATGAAAAAGTGAGTAAAACTTGAAAGATCAATTTTCCTAAGTTAAAACCCAATACAGAGTATACACAAGGAAAGCACGGCAAATACAGGCAGCCCTCACCGTGCATTCTGCAGGACACTGTAAAAGTAACTGCAAGCTAAAGCTCTAGGATGCAATCTCAGTGAGCAATGGAAAAACCACAATTAGTCCATAACCTTTATTTTTTTAAAAGATTTAATTTATTTATTTGTCAAAGAGAGAGAGAGCACAAGCAGGGGGAACAGCAGGCTCCCACTGAGCGGGGAGTCTGATGCGGGACTCGATCCCAGGGCCCCAGGATCATGACCTGAACCGAAGGCAGACGTTTAACCGACTGAGCCACCAGGCGTCCCAGTCCATAACCTTTAAAAACTTTTGTCAAAACATTAAAAACTCTCTTAGACAAGAAACTGAAGTTTACTGATCTTAAGGAATAAAAAATGCTTCTAATTTTGATCTCTCTTTATTTTAAAGAGTCAAACTAATGCTGTAAAATACAAGGAAAAAAAAAAATCCCAATACTGGTAAGGAAAATATGAAACTTCATGTTTTACACTTAGCTTCTTAACTCTAAAGAAACAGTTACTTCAAGAACAACATTTAAAGCTATGAGGAGATAGAAACACTAATAAAAATCTGATTATCCAAATGAAGTGGCACAGCCTGCTTATTAGCTAAGAAATTTGTTGTGTCTCCTTTCTTTTTTTTTCTAAGTAATCTCTACACCCAACATGGGGCTGAAACTTATAACCCCAAGATCTAGAGTCACATGCTCCACCAAGTGTACCAGCCAGCCACCCCGAGTAATTTGTTTTGCTTAAAGTTAGCATTTACCCATTTTATGAGAAATAGAAAAAAATTAAGGAATTAAAGTTCTACTGACAACACATTTTTCTCTGACAGAACCTGGAAAATAATTTACACAAGCAGTTATCTTACATGTATTCACATGGACTATAAAAGCACCAGGAACATATAGTTGCACTGGGGGGTGAGGGACAGTCCCTAAGAAATACCTAGAACCTAGAAGCTATAAATAAAAGATCAATAAATTTGATCTCATTGAAATACAAAATTTATGTGCGACAAGACATCAAAACAATAATCAACAGGTAGGGAGAAAGTATAATGTATGTAATAAATCAAAGGGGTTAATAGCATGCATAAAAAGGTCTCTTCTGGGGTATCTGGGTGGCTCAGTGGGTTAAGCACCTAAATTGAGCTCAAATCATGATCTCAGGGTCGTGGGATCGAGCCCTGCATCTGGCTCCACACTCAAGAGGGAGTCTACTTATCCCTCTCCCTACCCCCTCCCCGAGCTATCTCGCTCTCAAATAAATAAAATCTTAAAAAAAAAAAAAAACTCTCTCCTATCATTAAGAAAAAGACAAGTCCATAAAAAAGATGAGGGAAACTGTGACGGAAGCAATCCACAGCCAATGAACATGAAATAAATTGAATTACACCAGCATTCTGAAAACACGTAAAGGGAATCTTTTTCTCAAAAGGTTACCAAGGATTTAAATAGAATATGCCACACTGGTAAGAGGGAGAGAAAACTGGTACTGAGGCTACTGCTGGGAATATTAACTGGCACAGTCCAGCCTGCCCCACCCCGCCCCGCGCCAAAACCTTTCTGAGGTCAACCTAGCATTATCTACGGAAATATTAAATAACAGTATCACTTGATTCAATTTCACCTCT